>NC_054869.1:2908152-3064076 GCF_018320785.1 Cheilinus undulatus | reverse complement strand
TGTGCTTGAGCTTGAGGTCATAAGCTGATTGATGACATTGTCTTTCAGGATTTTCTGCTTCTAGTGGTCCAGATCCTGGTCCAGACCATCACACTACCACCACCATGTTTGACTGATGGTCTGCTGTTCTTCTGATGAAAATCTGTGTTAGTTTGACTCCAGATGGAACGAGATGCATGCCTTCCAGAAAGTTCACCTTCTGTCTGGTCCACAGAATAATTTTCCAGAAGTCTTGGGGGTCATCAGGATGTTTGTCGTCAAATGTGAGCCGAGCCTTTGTGGTCTTGTTGGTCAGCAGTGGTTTCGGCCTTGGTACTCTCCCATGATGCCATTGTTGCCCAGTCTCTTTCTGATTGTTGAATCATGAACTCTGACCTTAACTGAGTCAGTGAGACCTGCAGGTCTTTAGATGTTGTTCTGGGTTCTTCAGGGACCTCCTAGATGAGTCCTCCATGCGTTCCTGCGAAGGTTCGTCACTGTTCTGAGTTTTCTCCATTTGTGGATAATGGCTCTTACTGTGGTTGGCTGGACTCCCAAAGCCTTAGAAATGTCATTGTAACCCTTTCAGACTGATAGATGTCAGTGACTTTGTTTCTCATCTGTTCATGAATTTATTGAGATGGCGCCATGATGTGTTGCTTTTTGAGGGATTTAAGGGATTTCTGGATCCAGCAGGTCTGGCAGTAATCCAGCCTGGGTGTGGATAGTGAAACTACTTTCAAAAAAACGTGGTTATTCACAGTTAATTTACGATTTCACAAGGGTGACGAGGACTTTTTTGCATTGGTCCAGGTGTGTTTGAGTTGCTTTTTCCTGTTACTTCACTGTTTGCCATTAGAAATGAACAAATGTATTGTTTAAATATATCTCATTAGATTTATAAACAGTCATTTGTTTGAAATGAAATCATTCTGAATCATTTTGGGGGGCTTGGACCTTGGTGCTGAGGTCAGACTGTTTGTTTCCTATGGATACAACAAAAGAACAGCAGCTTCCAGTTCCCACTTCATTCCGTGGCAGTCTTTCATGGAACATCCAGTTTGTAGAAACATGCAAACAGTAGATTGTCAGTGTTGCTGAGTGTTTTAGTCATTTCTATATTTTTCTTTGTTTTTCATTTCTTTGTCCCTCATTGAGACTGTGCTGATTTATATCATCTACCAAGGCTGCCCATAAGGGGGGACAATGGGGAGAGCTTTCTGGGGCCCTGCCAAACTGGGGGCCCATGGAGGTCAGCGAAATCATGGTCCACTGTAAAGTTCAACAGTGATTTGATTTTTTTATTTCTAATCTGAATAATAACCAGTCTTATCAAAGCAATGGCAAAAAAGTAAAAGAAAAATGTAAACAGTTTTTCTCAAAACAGAATCGTCTTCTTTAACTGGAATGTTATCAAAGTAATGTCAGATTTCAAAACTAAGACATGATGTGCCCGAATGCCAGGATGCCAGAAAACAAAGCAGAATAAAACTGAGATAACTTTAATGGAGAATATTTACATAGTTGTGTAAAGAGGAAAAAAGTTGAGGCAAACTGGGGAAAATGGGTTTTAACTGGTAAAAATGGAAAAAATGGCCCCTGAAAGATCCAGAGAGTGGGCTCTCACTGCTTTAGATTTATTGATGATATCAGCGCATGTGTGTTGGATTAGTAGCATTGGTGCTAGCATCCTGGCTAACAGTTCCCTCCTGTGTCCTGCTATGATTGGGATCAGATGTTGGTATTATCCATCCATTATTGCCACATCTCTCTGCCACTGTTAAACCATTTTTGCTTCTTTTTACCCATTTTTGCCAATTCTTCAACATATTTTTCATTTTTTTATGGTTCTAGCCACCTCCCTCTATTTTTTACCCAGCCTTTGTCCAAGTTACCACTTTTTGTTGCTTTCTGTTATTTTCTATTTATTTATTTATTTATTTTTGCAATTTTTGGCCCATTTTAGATGCCTTTTTATACATTTACTCATTTTTGCCCCCTTTTGTCCGATTTTGCCACTCTTTGCTGCTTATCATCTATTTTTTTTTTTTTTTTTGCCATTTTATGTCCATTTATGCAACTTCTTGCCCATTATTTGTCACTTTTGCCCAATGTTGCCACTTCTGACTGCCATCTTTACCCCATTGTTGCCACTTCTGACTGCCATCTTTACCCCATTGTTGCCACTTCTTATTGCCACCTTTACCCCATTGTTGCCACTTCTTATTGCCACTTCTTATTGCCACCTTTACCCCATTGTTGCCACTTCTTCCTGCCACCTTTACCCCATTGTTGCCACTTCTTCCTGCCACCTTTACCCCATCGTTGCCACTTCTTATTGCCACCTTTACCCCATTGTTGCCACTTCTTATTGCCACCTTTACCCCATTGTTGCCACTTCTTCCTGCCACCTTTACCCCATTGTTGCCACTTCTTCCTGCCACCTTTACCCCATTGTTGCCACTTCTTATTGCCACCTTTACCCCATCGTTGCCACTTCTTATTGCCACCTTTACCCCATTGTTGCCACTTCTTCCTGCCACCTTTACCCCATTGTTGCCACTTCTTATTGCCACCTTTACCCCATTGTTGCCACTTCTTATTGCCACCTTTACCCCATTGTTGCCACTTCTTCCTGCCCCCTTTACCCCATTGTTGCCACTTCTTATTGCCACCTTTACTCCATTGTTGCCACTTCTTATTGCCACCTTTACCCCATTGTTGCCACTTTTTTCCCCTTTATGTCCATTTGTTTTGCAACATTTTGCCCATTTTTGCAACTTATTATTGCCGTATGTATCCATTTTCTGCCACTTTTAATCCATTCATGCCATTGTTGACTATTTTCACCAATTTTGCCCTCTTTCTGTTAAATTTTGCCACTTGTTGCTGCTTTTAACCCATTTTGCCATTTAATGTCCATTTATGAAAGTTTTTGCCTCTTTTTGCACATTTTGCACCATTTTTGCACCTTGTAACCTGTTTTAGCCACCTTTTGCCGTTTTTGCCACTTTTAACCCATTCATGCCATTTGTTTTTTTTTTTTTTTTTTTTTTACTATTTTAACATCACCATTTTGACCCATTTTTTCTTCCTGTCCGGATTTTGGCATGGCTTCAAGAGGCCTTTTTGTAGGTCTTATGATGACCCGCATGCAGATCAAAAACCATAATCATAGGCTGAAGGGTGCTCAGGGGCCGAATATTTAGTATTAATATAATATTGAATTGTCCTTCGGGGATAAATAAAGTTCTTGTATTGTATTGAATTGTATTTAAAGAGGAAATTTAAAAATCAAAGGTGGAAATGTTCCATTGCCAGAAGGGGGCGCTGTGTCAAAGTAAAGATTTTGAAGTATGAATGCATTCCTTGTGAAGTCTGCTGATGACTGACAAAAGGGCTAAAACACTAAAAGGCATTATTTGTGCGTTTTCACTGCAACAAGTGTTCAAAGAAGTAGTTTAAATTTGGGCTCCAGTCACGGCTCTGCCCTATGGAAAAAACTCACAGTTCTCACAGCTTTAGATCTGCAGCTTGCCTAGTATAAGCCAAAAAATTCTGGAGTCAATCAGATGAAATCCTTCAGACTAGTTTGTTAAAAAATGACACCTGTGAATGGACCAAAAAGGTTTATCCTTTAGCTGTTTGTAGTGCACGCCCTGTACATTTCAGAGAATGGACCCATGAGACTGGTTTTTGTCCAGTCATGATACATTTGTGTACCGATATTCATGCACGTCCCTCTTATCCTATCCCACTTTTGAGATGCGTAATGGACCTGCACATATTACTAATAATGGCTGACAGGCAGATTTCTGTAAAAACTGATCATCATTTTCTGAATGTAATTATCTTTTGGGGGCCATATGGGGGTCTTTAGGGGCCTGATATGGCTGTCTTTTGGAAGTCTACTTCTTGTCCTCTAATGCCCCACTTTCCTTAGAAACACTGTCTATCCTGATCAGCCTTCAGACATCAGAGGTAGTGTGATTCTGCCACACTTCCATGTACCTATGTGTCTTTGGTGACGCTGCCCAAATGTTTGCTAATGGGAGAAATGAAAGCTTTGAGTGTTTGTATTTGCTGTCAACAGAGTCACAGACCTTTAGCAACTTTGCTCTGAGGAAAGCAATTTAAATTTGATTCCAATTTAATTATTATTTGTCACTCTTCAAAAACCAATAAAGCTGACCTGGAACATCCAGTTAGAGGCATATTTGCATGTCCCAGGGCATGGGGTTGGTGCACGTGGCCTCTGTGATGTTTTATGTAACTTGAGTGTATTTAAAGGCCGGTCATTATTCTATCCAGCAGTTATTCAGAAGTTACCATCATCACCTTCACGCCTTGAACATCACCATGGTCCTGCTGACTGTTTGTGTGCTTCATGGCAGCTCTAACCCAAACAATCTGTAAGTATCTACTGGTAGTGAAACTGCTCATCTAAAGTTATTGAACTTTCTGCTGCAACATGAACAGCTTGTTAAAGAGTGTGACTTCTGAAGGTTTCCTCTTTGGAGCTTTTCTGACATTTTATAGATTTATGCCCTCATCTAGACTAGAATTACCTCGGGACCTCTGGTTATAAGAATGGTGCAGTATATATGTAGTTTTTGTTTTAAAAAACTAAGTTCAGGAACTAAGACCACGCCTCTGCCTAATCCCATTTCTGCTGCCCAATGTATATAATTCATTCATATGTAATTCATCATTCATATGCCTCTGACTCTGCTTTCACATGAGCTAACGCTGGAACACCAGAAACAAACAATCAAACACCCCGCGCCTCCGTCCATCTCTCACTCACCTTCAGGCTACAGTCACATCTAAGCTGTCAGCTGTGCCCTCGTAGTACACTGACACGGCTCCAACAGAAGAATTTCATCGTCGTTGGACACATGCTGAGTTTAACTCTCTACCAGCTCTGTGACAAACTCCAATCTCCCACTCCACACTTCCATGTCAGCGGCGTCAGGGCAGGACATCACCAATGACATCATCACGCATACAATGACATGAAACGCTGCACTCATCAGCCCTCTCAGAGCGCCAGGTCATATTAAACCTTGAAAAATCACTACTGGTTTCTGAAACACATTTCACCTCTACTGGTTTTATGCAGCGTAATCAATTATCTATTCTTCATCTCAGCTCCCTCCCTCCCCCTTCTTCTAACCCTGCAATTATCACTTCACAAACATCATAGCCATTGATGTGACCCACAGCAGTGCTTCTACCTAAACTTCCTTCTTTCTCATTCTTCATTTCATCCATTAAGGAATTGCACCATTCAGTTGTTAAGACAGGAACCCAACCTCCAAACCTTCATCCATTCATCCCTCATACCGTTATCGTAGACGTCTGTCTAAACCTTCAGCACTCGTTGAGCTCTCGCTTACTAATCAGCATGCTCAACGCCATTTCGACACTATCGTTAAGAATTCTTGACTTATTTACCGTTTCATAAGTAAGACCACCTCACCCCAGCCGATAACTCCTTTTATAAGTTACTAACCTGTTCAACTTAGTTCAGTGCAACCTTCCTTGATCCTACGCTCAAATCAATGTGTCATCGACCTAGATATTTAAACATTTCTCATTTTTGAACAGAATTCTTACGTTGCCCTACAGGGCCGCTGCCTTTGGAGTTCATTAAATCTTAATCATGGAGATCTTTTGGGGGCTCTTTACTGAGAGTGACAAGGAGATGTCCCCCCACCCAGAGTCTCTACCCCTGTGGTTCCCGGACGTTGTACCAACAGCTGCAGATACCAGCAAGTCATCGGCCCCCTCTGTCCAGGTCTCAAGTTCTCAAACTCCCTTCAGCTACGCCATCACCAGCTCAAGCCATTTGATCATCTGTCTTAGATCAACCTTCACTACTAACGAAAGTCCCAAACCTTCAGCTTTCCCTAGATCGGACCAGCTAAAGATATCCCACATCATCTCTACAGCCATCGGCTCAGTTCCTCATAAATTCACCCTTTCATCCCCTCATCCCACTTCCCTTAGCCCCTCCCCTCATCCTCGCCCCTTAACCTCATCCCCTCGTCCCTCGACCCTTAACCTCATTCCTTCATCCTCTCATCCCTCCATTTCTCTACCATTTCATCATTTCAATATTTAACTATTCAAACTAATATCTGGCTAGTGTGGTCTTTGTTAGTGAACTGTGTTTTAAGCCTGTATGAATCCAGCATGTCTGTAATTTGCAGAGTAAAATCCCAGAGCATATTTCAGCACACAGAGGTCCACAGGTAATTCTACTCCCATAGGAATCAGCATCTTACTAGTGTAGGGTAGTAATTATGTTTTTTTAAAGGCTTTTTATGCTCTGTTTTCTGAAAAAACTAAGAGCAAGCGCTGGAGACTGTTATCAAAGTTTGACACATTTAGGTTTTAAATCCTGCTTCTCTTTCAGTCAGTTTCACCTTATGTGTAAAACCATGGCTTTATTTTACTCAGCTTATTTATTTAAACTCTTCTTGTGCACATGTGCATAGCTGCTCTCTTCATCTGCACAGAGCTTCTGCTCTGCTTCCAACTCTTTCTGTTTGCTAGGGTCTGATCTTCTATCAGTATTCTTTAGAAGGACATTTCATGCATAAGACAATGAACGATTCACTAGGCTGCTCATAAGGGGGGATAAAGGGGAGAGCTTTCTGGGGCCCAGCCAAACTGGGGACCCATGGAGATCAGAATAATCCTGGTCCAGTTTAAAGTTCATCTGTGAAAACCATGTTTAGTTTTTACCTTGAATATTACCTCTCTAATTAAAGCAACAATAAATTCATTTCATTTATTTATGCTGTAGTACAATACAGCCTTTTTCAAAATGTAAACCCTTTGAATCAAACAGATTTACCTTTTTATTAGTGATGTTAATGTGGATGGACTCATTGAACTATTAGGAGAGTAAAGCCAGACTTCATAGCTAGGACATGATGTGCACAAATGTCAGGATGCCAGAAAATAATACAGATGAAACTTTTTTAGAAATACAGTGAATAATTGAATAATTGTGAAAAAAAGACCTAAAATGGGTGAAAAGGGGCAGAAATGGGTTAAAGGTTGCAAAAATGTCAAAAAGGGGCATAAACATTGGAGTAAAAGAGACAAAAAAGGCAAGAAGATGCAAAAAAATATGTGTGAAAAGGGATAAGAAATGGGCATTAGCAGCAAAGAAATGGTTTGCAGAAATGTACAAAAAAGGGGCAAAGTGGTAAAAAAGTGACAGAAATGGGTGAAGAAATTGACCAAAGGTAGAAAACAGTGGAAAAAAATGGCAAAAACAAATGAATAATGGCAGAAGTGGGTCAACAAAGTAACATACATGGATCAAAATGGGAAAAAGGATAAAAGTGGAGACAAAGTTTTTGTAAAAGTGGCAAAATATTGGCAACAAAATGGCAAAAGGTGGCTAAAGCAAAAAGATGCATGAAGATTGGAGACATTGACACAACAAGGGACAAAATGTGGCAACAAAAGCAACATACATGGATCAAAACAGGAAAAACAGGATAAAAGTGGCAACAAAGTTTTCCAAAACTGGCATTAAATGGGCGGAAATGGGAATAAAGTCAGAAAAAGTGACAATACAGACAAAAATGGCAAAAGGCAGCTAAATTACACAAAAAGTTGCAAACAGATGCTGCAGAAATGGGCAAAAAAAGTGTTTAAAACAGTGACAGAAATTGTTGAAAAAAATGTCAGAAAGGTGACAAGATTGGTAAAAAGCAGCAAAAAAATGGGCAAAAAGTGGAAAAAGGTTCTGTAATAATGGATGAAAAAAGTTGTGAAAGGGTTTCAGAAGTACCAGAAACAAATCATGCCAACATCAGAGCCCAATCATAGCTCGACACACTTTTCAGCTCCAAAATGAGGAAACAGTTAGCCAGGATGCTAGCACTAATGCTACTGATCCAACACATTCACTGATATTATCAATCAATTGGCTTTTTAGGGGCCCAGATGCTTCTGTGGGTGGGTCTGACGATTCTAAACGTGTCAAGGAAGTTATATGATTATTCTGCACTCTATAAATCCCAAATTTACAGAGTGCACAGTAATATTCACAGCCTCACCTCCATTAAAACTGCTATAGGTAACAGGAGAGGTTCATATCGAATTTTAGAAGTCTCCCTTTCTCAAAGGGATGCACAACCTCCTCTGTCTTCCTCTGTCTGATCAGCTGCAGATTCACTTACATGAAGTTAGGGGAGATATTTCACTGGTTTATTAGTCACTGACAGCTTGCCACAGATCTAAAAATGTTAAACTATCTACAGAGAGAAGGGAAAAACATTGAAGTGAATGCTGTCTATTGTAAACTCTGAATAGGACACATAAAGGAAACGTAGCCTGCAGAATGCAATGTGCACAACATTGAATTTTTTATATGAAGTGTAGAAACAAAAATTCACTTTGCATTTTCCGTGCTGTAGCTGTGCAGCACCTTTATGTTTTTTATGTTTTCTATGTTTAAAGATTCCTAATAGAAACTCTTCAGTTAATCCATTTAATTTGTTGCAATCTTGGCGTAAAATCTGAATCAGCTGTTTTTGAGGAAGTTGTGTCCTGGGTTGGCTTTTTCTCCTCCTTTCCAGCTGAGCCAGCTGTAGCCTCATACTTAGCACACAGACATGAGTGATTATTCATACAAAGTTGGATTATTCCTGTAGAAAAACAACTGACTGCTGCATACTCCTGTGTCTAGCTGTCAACACTTGAGGACAAAATAAACCTTCTGGAAACAACAGCAGTCCTGAGGCACCATCTAAAACCCCAGGTGAGTTTGATTTATTTTTCCAATGATTTATAATGAAGCATGTTTGCAAAAAAAAAAATTAAAATTAACAACAACCCATTGCCACAGGTGTTTGAAATCAAGCATCTAGCCATGCAGTCTTTATTTACAGACATTTGTGGTCGTAGACGGGTCTTTCTGAAGAGCTCAGTGACTTAAAGAGTGGTACTGTGATTGTTGCCACCTTTGCAATAAGAAGGTTGGTGAAATTTCATCCTTGCAAGATATTCCACAGTCAAATATTAGTGTACTTGGATATAGGAAGAGTTTAGGAAAAACAGCAACTCAGCCATGAAGTGGAGGACCACATAGGATCAGAGAGCGGCGTCAACAACTGCTGAGACGTATTTTGGGTAAAAGTCTCCATCCCTCCGCTGATTCCAGAACTACAGAGTTCTGATCTTTCACTGGCATTAATGTGAACACTAAAACTGTGTTTGGGGACAGGCTGTTATCTATTCCAGCATAACTGTGGCCCAGAGCACAAAGATGGACTATAGAGACAGGGTTTGATGAGTCCAGTGTGGAAGAACTTGACTGGACTACACAGAGCCCTGACCTCAACCCCATCCAGCACCTATGGGATGAACTGGAACTGAGATTGTGAGCCAGGCCTTCTGGTCCAACATCAGTGCCTGACTTCATAAATGCTCTGCAGAGTGAATGGGCACCGATTCCCACAGGGTGGAGGGGCTCCATATTAAATATGTGTATTAGAACCAATAGAGTCCCTGTGGGTGTAATAGATAGATAGATAGATAGATTATTGACATTGTTTTGTAAAAAACACAACAAAATTACATCTGGCAGTCTCCTCTGTAGCAGCAAACACAGTCGTCCAAGCGGTGGTTGGAAATCTGCAGCCTCATGTCATCCATCCTGCTGGCGAGGGAGCAGGCACCTGCGTGAAAGAAGCTTGGTACGACAGGTTTGTGTGGGGCTGCTCTTAGCCTAGCCTGCAGCCCGACTTGTTTGCCTTGCTCCTGCCATCTTGCACAATGCCGTCTCTGCCTCCTCCCCCCTGGCTGTACGTGTCGTGTTGCTCCGCGTCATCCTCCTTTCAGTCTCGGAGCACCCTGTTCTCCGGATAATCTCCATCAGGAAAGATGTAAACTCCATGGGCAAGCTGTCAGTTCTGGTGTAAGTGTACAGGTGCATCTCAAAAAATTAGAATATCATGAAAAAGTTACTCCTCCAGACTCTGGGACCGAAAAGCCACAGAATAAACGTTGCTTGAAATCCAGCGTGAAGTTTCCACAGTCAGTGATGATTTGGGCTGCCATGGCATCTGCTGGTGTTGGCCCACTGTGTTTTCTGAAGTCCACAGTCAACACAGCTATCTACCAGGACATTTTAGAGCACTTCATGATTCCTTCTGCTGACAAGCTTTATGGAGATGCTGATTTCATTTTCCAGCAGGACTTGGCACCTGCCCACACTGCCAAAGGTATCAAAAGCTGGTTCAATGACCATGGTGTTACTGTACTTGATTGGCCAGCAAACTGGCCTGATCTGAACCCCATAGAGAATCTACGGGGTATTGTCAAGAGGAAGATGAGAGACACCAGACCCAACAATGCATATGACCTGAAGGCCGCTATCAAAGCAACCTGGGCTTCCATTACACCTGAGCAGTGCCACAGGCTGATCGCCTCTATGCCACACCGCATTGATGCAGTAATTCATGCAAAAGGAGGCCCAACCAAGTATTGAAGGCATAGAAATCAACATACTTTTCAGAAGCCTGGCATTTCTGTTGAAAATATCCTTTTTTATATTGATCTTATGTAATATTCTAATTTTTTGAGACACTGAATTTTGGGTTTTCCTATCTGTAAGCCATAATCATCAACATTTCAAGAAATAAAGGCTTGAAATATTTCACTCTATGTGTAACAAGTCTATATAATATATGGGGTTCACTTTCGGAAGAGTGACAAGAAATAATGAACTTTTTCATGATATTCAAATTTTTTGAGCTGCACCTATAGGTCTTTGTTTTGCTGCTAGTGATGGAGCGCCAGGCCGCTGCGTTCATACGCGCTCCCCATGCTATCTCAGTAGCATTCAGTAGTCTCCTGTTGATCAGGCAGTGTTCCATGGCATTTACTGGCACTGAGGTATTCTTTTTCACCTTTCTAGGGTTTTTCTTGATGGAAATTTCGCATTCTTTCTCTCAAAGGTGTCCTGGACCATTCATCTTCTTTGTTTTCATAGGTTTCAACATATGTTGTTGACTTAATTGTGAAAAAACACTACAAGTCCAAGATTTAACTCAAGGGTGCATCTTTCTTGCTGCCAATAGGTCCAATGTCAGTTGGCCAAATACTTTTGTCCATATAGTGTACATAAAGACTGATACCAATTTATCATTGTACCCAAAATCAGTGTTTTGGTTTCATAGATGAGTAGAAAGTGGTCTACCTCGCAGCAATAACCCAGAAGGCCACAGCTCTTCTCAAACATTATGTGAAATTCATCCATGAAACCAAAACAGTGGTTTATTGCTGAGTAAATTCCCCTCACTGAGAACAGTTTCTGTTGAAGTAAACAGCAGAGATGAGATCAGTGCAGCTCTACTCACAGACTTTTGTTGTCTTGATTGAGAGCCTTCAAGTTCTCTCATTTTCTTTGAAAAAAGAAGGCTTTGATTATTTTAAAGTAATCATTTTGCCATCTTCTTTTTCTTACAGCGATTTTCAGTAACTGATGGTAAGAAAACAAGACAAAACATCTGTTATCGGGAAAATCCTGAAGGTAAATTAAGAACATTGAACTGATTTTTGATTCCTATCTATCTATCTAGACTTAGCACAAAAAGTAAGGAAATTTGTGTTTGGTACATTATTTCTCTGTTGTAATAATGCTTCTTGGCAATAAATCTTATACTGTTGGAAAGCCTGCTTATTTCCCTTTTAAATGGAGCCACATTTGTAAGGATCATGCATTTGTGGGATGAGCAGCAGAGCTGAGGAGGTGGGTTGTGCCCATGAAAAATGTGCCAAATCTTCTCTGCCAATGCCAAACAGCTGATTTTACTGTTGCTACTGACTCTTGTTTTGAGCTTCTGGTACCTCATGCTGCCAATCAGGCACCCGATTGGCAGCACCTGTGAACATGGGCCCTGCTACAGGGGTCAGTAGGTGTCTTTGACTGATCTGGATAGGGCCTGTGCAATAGAGCAACTTGGTGTCCAGCTGGTGTTCCTCAAAACCAAGGTGAGGCACTGTTTAGAGTGAACCCTAGTACCATCTCCAAACTGAAGACCAAGTTCCATATTACGGGGAATGTCAGGGACAGGCCGCCAAGTGGGCGTCCCAAGAAGACGACACCCCAAGAAGACCGTTTCCTCACCCTGTCAGCACTGAGGTAACATAAGCTGTCTTCTACAGATTTGCAGTCAAGCTTTGCAGGCTGATATAGCCGATGGCTCTCTGCCCGGACAATCTGGATCAGACTGCACACAGTCAAGCTCTGGTCTCATGGGACTGCCAGGAGGCCTGCCTTGACTGCCCTTCACCATCAGGCCTGTGTGTGCTGGTGTCTGCAACACGTGCACTGGAACCTGAACATGTGGAGGAACGTTATGTTCAGAGATGAGTTCAGATTCTGCCTACGGCAATCTGATCGTAGGGTCAAAGAGTGGAGAAGACGTGGAGAATGCTATGCTGATTCTTTTGGTGGAGGCAGTGTGATGGTGTGGGACGGCATCTCCCTCACTGGAAAAACCAGGCTTGTCATCATTGGAGGAAATCTCAATGCAGAGAAACATCGAGATGAGGTTCTGCAACCAGTGGCAATCCCATATCTCCCCAGTCTGGGACTGAACTCTATCATCAAAGTTGACAACACTCACTCCCACAGAGCGGGGTTTATCAGAGACTACCTCCAGAATTTGGGAGCGGAGAGGATGGAATGGCCTGCCAGCAGTCCTGACCTTAACCCCTTTGAACACTTGTGGGATCAGCTTGGGCGTGCTGTTGGTGCCAGAGTGACCAACATAACCATGTTGGCTGACTGGTGACAAATGCTGTTTAAAAAATGGGATGCCATCCCACAGCAGTGTGTGACCAGCATGAGGAGGAGGAGCCAGACTGTTGTGGCTGTGTATGGTTCTTCCACACGCTACTGAGGATCTTTGTTTGTTAAATGATTACATTGTTGAATTGCCAATATATCTTGTTTCTCCAAACTTCAATCATACAGTCCACAAAACACCGAACAAGAGTCAATAGCAACAGCAGAATCAGCTTTTTGGCATTGGCAGAGAAGATTTGGCACATTCTTCATGGGCGCAACCCACATACTCAGCTCTGCTGCTCATCCCACAAATGAATGTTCCTTACAAATGTGGCTTCATAAATAAGCAGGCTTTCCAACGGTGTAAGATTTATTGCCAAGAAGCATTGTTACAACAGAGAAATAATGTACCAAACACAAATTTCCTTACTTTTTGTACTAAGATCGATCTATCTATCTATCTATCTATCTATCTATCTATCTATCTGTCTATCTGTCTGTCTGTCTGTCTGTCTGTCTGTCTGTCTATGAAGGGGGTCATCATTTAGACTCCTGGTAGTTCTCAAGGGGGGTGGGGGGGTCATCATTTCAAACCTGGTAGTTCTAAAGGGGGTCATTTGGTCCAGGTCTAAATGCCGTCATGCATTGGTCACTGCCATGTGATTGGCTGATTAGATATTTGAATTGATGAGTGGTTGAAAAGGTGTACCTAATAAAGTGATCAGTGAGTATGTTTACTTGTAGAGTTCCGCCATGATACTGAGTGTGGATTAGGTAAATTTGAGCTGTGCTGACTGACTCCGTGTGTTTGTGCATTTTCACAGAAAACTGGCGATGTATGTATGGAGATTCCTGTGAAGCTCAGCTCCCGTTCGTCTGTAGTACGACTCCACAGTGATTCCTGAGCTCAGAGAGAGGCTACATTCATGTGTTAGAAAGACTAATGTGTCTTTGTGCTTTCATATTGCATCTAGCACATTAAAATGTTAAGCACTGACAAAAGCTGATGTTTTTAGTGTCTGATTTAAATCTTTGGGTTGAATTTTTAAATCTCAAATCATCCTGTTTCTTTGTCATTAGCCCCTTTGGGCTGGCAGCACACTAGGCAATACTCACATGTTAACAAAATATGAAGGGCTGCACTGTGGCGCAGAGGTTAGCGCTGTTGCCTCACAACAAGAAGGTCCCTGCTCAGGGCCTTTCTGTGTGGAGTTGTGCATGCATGGGGTCTCTCTGGGTAGTCCAGCTTCCTCCCACCACCAAAAACATGCTCATTAGGTTAATTAGTGACATTAGGTTAATTGGCCATAGGTGTGAATTTGAGCATGCCTGGTTGTCTGTCTCTATATGTCAGCTCTGCAATTGACTGGTGACCAGTCCAGGGTGTACCCAGCCTCTCGCCCAATGACAGCTGGGGAAGAGCCCAGTTGTTTTTCTTGCAAAAAGGTCCCTGGGTCAAATCCCGCTGGGCCAGGGCCTTTCTGTGCCCTGAACAGGATAAGTGGTGTAGATCAGTGGTTCCTAACCTTTTTCCATAGGCCCCCCTACTCGTATCTAAGAAAAGCTAAGCTGCCCTAAGACCCACTTGGAAAATAAAAAAATAAAAAAAAAACATTTTTTTTTCATAAAAAAAATCCCAATATAATAGGCCTACATACATGTGTCTTTGACAAAAGATCTAAACTATCCATTTTTACTATGGTGTGTTTGGGCCACTCTAGGAAATAAAATACTATCTTTTCATTTTAAAGAAAACGTATAAAAAGTCATACATTTACAAGAATCACATGTTTTTTACTTGAAAGTCAGGGCTATACATGTACCAAAACTTCGAATTTTTGAGACACTCGATTGGAAATGTCAAAAAAAGAAAAAAACAAAAACCATAACAGTGTTTTCGGTTTGGGTTATTGTAAGTTTATGATTTTAAAATTTTTTGAGTTTTTAGTGTCACAATTTTAGGCTTTTTAACTCAGACAGTTCACTTTTTTCTAGTAAATTTCTTACTTTTCAAATTCTGAAAATCTGAGACTGTTCTCTTGTAAATGGACAACTTTATCCCCCCCCCCCAAATTTTTTTTACTTTTTTGGTTAAAAAATGTATTGGATTCTCTTTAAAAAATGTTTATATGCTTTTGGTTTGCCCTACACTGTTGTACATTATGTTTCTAAACATGATTTTAAAAAAATTATATGCACATCTAATTCGGACAACGTCAGAGCAGACAGGATCCCACACCCCCCCTTGAGATCTTTGGTGCACCCCCAAGAGCTCCCTGGGCCCCGGGTTGGGAACCAACACTGTTGACAATGGCTGGATGTTCTAAAAAGTCTTCATCATTCTGCAAAGCTTTGGTGTCTTCAGAAAATCATCTCCAAGGACGTCTAAGCAGAGGATCTTCTCATGACTAGAGAGAGGAACACTGCAGTGTGACTGTGTTCATGTAGTCATGATTAGAGGAACACTACAGTGTGATTGTGTTCATGTAGTCATGATTAGAGGAACACTACAGTGTGACTGTGTTCATGTAGTCATGATTAGAGGAACACTACAGTGTGACTGTGTTCATGTAGTCATGATTAGAGGAACACTACAGTGTGACTGTGTTCATGTAGTCATGATTAGAGAGAGGAACACTACAGTGCGACTGTGTTCATGTAGTCATGATTAGAGGAACACTACAGTGTGACTGTGTTCATGTAGTCATGATTAGAGGAACACTACAGTGTGATTGTGTTCATGTAGTCATGATTAGAGGAACACTACAGTGTGACTGTGTTCATGTAGTCATGATTAGAGAGAGGAACACTACAGTGCGACTGTGTTCATGTAGTCATGATTAGAGGAACACTACAGTGTGACTGTGTTCATGTAGTCATGATTAGAGGAACACTACAGTGTGATTGTGTTCATGTAGTCATGATTAGAGAGAGTAAAACTAAAGAGCGACTGTGTTCTTGTAGTCATGATTAGAGAAACACTACAGTGTGACTGTGTTCATGTAGTCATGATTAGAGGAACACTACAGTGTGACTGTGATGATGTTGTCATGTTTATATAGAGTAACATGTGTGTGATTGTGTTCATGTAGTCATGATTAGAGAAACACTACAGTGTGACTGTGTTCATGTAGTCATGATTAGAGAAACACTACAGTGTGACTGTGTTCATGTAGTCATGATTAGAGAGAGGAACACTACAGTGTGATTGTGTTCATGTAGTCATGATTAGAGAGAGGAACACTACAGTGTGATTGTGTTCATGTAGTCATGATTAGAGGAACACTACAGTGTGATTCATGTAGTCATGATTAGAGGAACACTACAGTGTGATTGTGTTCATGTAGTCATGATTAGAGGAACACTACAGTGTGATTGTGTTCATGTAGTCATGATTAGAGGAACACTACAGTGTGATTGTGTTCATGTAGTCATGATTAGAGGAACACTACAGTGTGATTGTGTTCATGTAGTCATGATTAGAGGAACACTACAGTGTGATTGTGTTCATGTAGTCATGATTAGAGGAACACTACAGTGTGATTGTGTTCATGTAGTCATGATTAGAGGAACACTACAGTGTGATTGTGTTCATGTAGTCATGATTAGAGGAACACTACAGTGTGATTGTGTTCATGTAGTCATGATTAGAGGAACACTACAGTGTGACTGTGTTCATGTAGTCATGATTAGAGGAACACTACAGTGTGATTGTGTTCATGTAGTCATGATTAGAGGAACACTACAGTGTGATTGTGTTCATGTAGTCATGATTAGAGAAACACTACAGTGTGACTGTGTTCATGTAGTCATGATTAGAGGAACACTACAGTGTGATTGTGTTCATGTAGTCATGATTAGAGAGAGGAACACTACAGTGTGATTGTGTTCATGTAGTCATGATTAGAGGAACACTACAGTGTGATTGTGTTCATGTAGTCATGATTAGAGAGAGGAACACTACAGTGTGATTGTGTTCATGTAGTCATGATTAGAGAGAGGAACACTACAGTGTGATTGTGTTCATGTAGTCATGATAAGAGGAACACTACAGTGTGATTGTGTTCATGTAGTCATGATTAGAGAAACACTACAGTGTGATTGTGTTCATGTAGTCATGATTAGAGAAACACTACAGTGTGATTGTGTTCATGTAGTCATGATTAGAGGTACACTACAGTGTGATTGTGTTCATGTAGTCATGATTAGAGGTACACTACAGTGTGATTGTGTTCATGTAGTCATGATTAGAGGAACACTACAGTGTGATTGTGTTCATGTAGTCATGATTAGAGGAACACTACAGTGTGATTGTGTTCATGTAGTCATGATTAGAGAAACACTACAGTGTGATTGTGTTCATGTAATCATGATTAGAGAGAGGAACACTACAGTGTGATTGTGTTCATGTAGTCATGATTAGAGAAACACTACAGTGTGATTGTGTTCATGTAGTCATGATTAGAGAAACACTACAGTGTGATTGTGTTCATGTAGTCATGATTAGAGAAACACTACAGTGTGATTGTGTTCATGTAGTCATGATTAGAGAGAGGAACACTACAGTGTGATTGTGTTCATGTAGTCATGATTAGAGAAACACTACAGTGTGACTGTGTTCATGTAGTCATGATTAGAGAAACACTACAGTGTGATTGTGTTCATGTAGTCATAATTAGAAAGAAACACTACAGTGTGATTGTGTATATGTAGTCACAACTAGAGAGAGAGGAACACTACAGTGTGGTTGTGTTCATGTAGTCACAACTAGAGAGAGAGGAACAGTTCAGTGTGATTGTGTTGATGTAGTCATGATTACAGGAACACTACAGTGTGATTGTGTTCATGTAGTCATGATTAGAGAAACACTACAGTGTGATTGTGTTCATGTAGTCATGATTAGAGAAACACTACAGTGTGATTGTGTTCATGTAGTCATGATTAGAGAAACACTACAGTGTGATTGTGTTCATGTAGTCATGATTAGAGAAACACTACAGTGTGATTGTGTTCATGTAGTCATGATTAGAGAGAGGAACACTACAGTGTGATTGTGTTCATGTAGTCATGATTACAGGAACACTACAGTGTGATTGTGTTCATGTAGTCATGATTAGAGAGAGGAACACTACAGTGTGATTGTGTTCATGTAGTCATGATTACAGGAACACTACAGTGTGATTGTGTTCATGTAGTCATGATTAGAGAAACACTACAGTGTGATTGTGTTCATGTAGTCATGATTAGAGAGAGGAACACTACAGTGTGATTGTGTTCATGTAGTCATGATTAGAGAAACACTACAGTGTGATTGTGTTCATGTAGTCATGATTAGAGAAACACTACAGTGTGATTGTGTTCATGTAGTCATGATTAGAGAGAGGAACACTACAGTGTGATTGTGTTCATGTAGTCATGATTAGAGAGAGGAACACTACAGTGTGACTGTGTTCATGTAGTCATGATTAGAGGAACACTACAGTGTGACTGTGTTCATGTAGTCATGATTAGAGAGAGGAACACTACAGTGTGACTGTGTTCATGTAATCATGATTAGAGAGAGTAACACTGTTGTTTTAGGTCCGGAAACGAAGAAACGGAAGCATGTGAGGTGCGTGTACCTTCTGTTCATTCTATTTTTAATTCTGAATGGCAAATCAAAAAACAAATTTAGGGCCATTTTTCCTACTTTCATTCCTGGAACAAAAATCGGACAGCTATTTAATGACACTGTTTAAAATTACAATAGCATTTTCTGACTCAAATTTTAGTTTTCGGGGAAAAGCCTTAAATATCTGTTTTTCCATTTTCAATTTTCAATTTTTATACTTTTCAGTCTGTGGCCCGGAAATAGATAAATAACCGTGCGGATTGGTCCACATGTCAGGAAGGTTCGTGGTGCTCGTCTAATGTAAACTTGGTGTCGGTCACGGTGCTCGTCTAACGTAAACTTGGTGTCGGTCGCAGTGCTCATCTAACGTAAACTTGGTGTCGGTCGCAGTGCTCATCTAACGTAAACTTGGTGTCGGTCGCGGTGCTCATCTAACGTAAACTTGGTGTCGGTAAGGTAACAATTCCTTGTGCGCAATGGATTCAACCAGTTATATCCTTTTTAAAGGAAACAAAAGGCTAATGCTTAAGGAGGACGACATGACTGGAGATAAAATCGCCAGAATATTCCAGGTAGGTGAAACATTTTTCGTTTGGTTGGAGAATGCGTTAAGATCAAAGGATGCTATGCATAGCACACAAATAGCCGACTGATTAAGGCTCCTCAATGTTTTCTTTCGAAGGTATATGCTCCTAGCCTGTACATAACTGATGATGATAATGTGGCGATATTCCTGGGATCGGCTGGACATTTCAGCTGCTTGGACCTTCGGCCTCGTGGCCACTATGAGGTTCATGGGGATGATATTGCTCTACCAGTCGCGGAGCACACTCCTCCATTGTCAGGCCAGATCCGTTTCCAGTTCCACCGTACAGCACAGTCCACTGCTGCTCTAGGGTCACCTGCTCAGGCCATTTCTCCCACTCCACCCCGAGTAAGCATGAATAACACCTTCCAAAGGTACCCCCAGTTCCATCAGTTCAGAGACTCTACAACTGACCAACAAGTTACATATTAAAGAGGAGTTTTGTTTTCAAGACGTTCGTGCAATGAACGTCTTGGTCCAATGCTAGCTACATAAGAATAAATCAACATTACTGTATTTGTTTTCGTAATTCTTAAAGGGACTGTGATGACTTTCTGGAAAAGCTAATGCTTTTAGCGGATAAAGCTAACGATAAAGACTCCGTTTCCCATGAGCACTTGCTCCCCACTGTTGTAAGTACATTACTCGAACCAAGGCATGTGTTTGTTTTGAAAATGAATGGAGATCGGATCTTCTTTTTAACACTGTTCTTTGTTCAAGACAACTCTTTACTGCATAGAAAGCAACGAAGTAATGTATTGTAGTTACGTAGTGCTATTGTTTGAAACGTGACAACATGCAAACTTTGTAAACTCAGTTTGTAGCGTAGTTTAGTAGCCGGCCATATTTACTCACAGGCCAGTGCTCAGAGACGTGTCTGTAACTTGTAATGTTAGCAAATCCTCGCTATGTACTGCCAGTGCTTACAACCTCAGCAAGCTGTGCAAACGTAACCTGGCTTTTTATTTTATTAAAAGACTCTCAAGTTTGAACAGACCACTGCAGTATAACTGCTGCATGTAGGTTGGAATGAACATTATCACAAACAGCTTAACCCCTATTTTAGCCTTTAGCCCATGCTCTATCACTCTCCTGTTTAGCTTTTTTTTCTGCTCCTCTGTCCTTTTTCTGTCCGACAGTCCAGCTCCAGTGTCCACCATTACTACAAAATTAATCCAAGAAATTGTTTTCAGCAGAGAAAAAAACAGATCTCTCTTCTCACTATTAAACTTTGCTTGCTGATGCGGTGTTGTCAGAGACTTTGATGTGCCATAAATCCATTTGGTTCTGTCTGACCAGATCAGGAAGCTGAAAAATAGCATTTAGAAATAACATATTTTGGTGCTGATAATCTCATTTTGAGTTGTGGATCATGATCAGGCATATATCTAGAAGTGAGACATTTACAAGATCACTTAGAAACTCCTCACAGTCCCTTAAAGATCCTTGTAATCAAGATAATTTTAAAACTTGAATCAATAGTAATGTCGGCTGTGTGTTTGAGATTAAATTAATTGATTTGACTTGATGCAAACCACTCCTACAACTATATTTCTGGGCCCGTTTTCATTGCTGAGCTCAGCCAGGGGAAACTGAAGCCTGCCCGTATGGTTGTACTCAGACTGTTTGAGTTTGAAGCCACAACCACAGGTATCCTTGCAAAAATACATGATGCTCTGCTTAGTGATGACCCTCTCACCCTGACTGATGCCCAGGGAAATGAGATTGTGGACTCTGAAGGGACAAGAGGTACTAATTGAAAAAATGAATAATTGCATAGTAGTAAACGAAAATGCTTTGTTTGATAAACTACATGCCTCATCTACTTCAATACTGTGCTCTTTGTCTTAATTTTTTTTTGACCCACAAAGTGTTCTGTTTAGCTGTAAGTGTATTTACATTATATCTGTTACATGATTGTCTTCCTCTCTTGCTAGGATCCAAGTATTGGAAGCAGAATGCAAAAAAGTTTCTTGCTGTCCCAGAGCAGATCTTCCATGCGTTCCAGCATGGAACAAAGGGAAAGAAACTGAGGTAAACACTTTAGTTACTGCCTATCATGTGATGTTTGTGTAGTGGTAGGACTCAGGTGCGGAGACGGAAGCAGTTTTAAACAGTTTATTGTGCAGGTAAGTGAAGAGGGGAGGGGGATTCCAAGAGTCCAAGAGGGAGTGAGAGTGTGCTGGAGCTGGCTGTGGTGATCTGAGCAGGAGGCACGTGTGGTAAGGTAGACAAGACTCAGGCGCTGTAGAGAGCTGCCTTAAGTAGTGCGCGTCAATTAGAGATTCGCTGCAGGTGTGACTCTCCACAGCACCAGGGGGGCAGGGCGACAGCCTCAGGAGAAGCAAAGGAAAGTTAGCAGCCAGCAACCAGCTCCGGAAACCGGAAGTTCGACAAAATAAAATACTCAATACAAAATAAACACCACATATCAATATTTGTCTTTTATTTTGTTTTAAATAACATCTGTCTTAGAAAAAAAAGTTTTCTGAACAGAACTGGTGAATATTGTATAACAAATTTGTTTTTTTGTTGTTGTTGTTTTTAACCCTCGTTGTAAACATATGGACTCCACAAGTCTTCAGTGGGTTCATGATAAAATAGAAGAAATGATCTTGACTGCTCAAGGGCTGAGTGAAGTCACCACAGTCATGAAGGACCTGTCAACACATGCCAGCAACACCAGAGAAGCCATGCTGGTGCTGACCAACACCATGATAACACACATGAAGGATGCCTTTGGTTGTATTGTATGCAAAGGTCTGTATCATAATTTGTTGTTTGACCAATATTAAAGTCTACTTATTAAGCAGGATCTAATTGAATATTCAAGTGAATCAAGCATTAATTTTTGTTTTTCCATGTTATAGTGAAACTGTCCCTTGCCAAGCTTTTAAACATATGTAATATGTAGATTAAAGGAACGGTTCTGTCATCATCTACTCACTCTAGACCCACTTGCTCTCCAGTAGTGCTGCAACCTCCTTGTGTGTTATATGGACAAGCTGCACCTGTATTTTAACTGGCATGAGGGTGAGTAGATAATGACAGAATGTTCATTTTTGGATGAACTGTTCCTTTAAGTAAAGGCAAGATATTATATTGAACTCTAATATTGCGTGTATATTGCCCCTTTTATTTTTATTTTTTTCATCAAACAGGGCTGATGGAAGAGCCTGTGATTGCCGTATGCTGCAAAAGCTTTGTTGGCTGCAAAAACTGCGTTGACCAGTGGATGCTGACATCCGACCAGTGCCTCAAATGCAGGGCAGATGGGTTCTCTGTCAGTGTACACAGGCTGACCAGTCTTGACAATGTTCTCTCCTTATTGGCTGGTGTAATTAAGATTGGATTAACCCTTTCAGTGTGATTGTATCACATTCTAGGATTTAAGCTTGATTACCTTGGTTACTTCTGGCTAAATATTTTGTTCTAAAGTCAGTTGGAATTCTGCACTTGTTCAACAGCTGTAGAGGATACAGAAAGGTTTTATTTTCAAACATTTTTTGTATTTCATGTTGCAGTTAAGACAAATATTGTGTAATGTTTAACATTGCTATTGTAGCAATTTTAGCATGCAAGTGTTTGATTTTTATTTGTGAAAGGAAAGTAACAAAATATACAGTATATCCAGAACCAACTTGTCTTTGTTTGACATGTTCATGCATATTGCTGCGTAATGTTTATCAGATACAGCAATGTATCTTGAAAAGGTACAAAGTTATAATTTACCACATTATCTAATAAAACTGAAATATCAGGGTACTCTTCAGCAAAAAGTTGTTCTGCTGATATTTTGTCCTCCTCAGTTGAGAAGGGGTCAGTTCCAAAGCAGGAGACTCTGGTCAGTGAAGAGCCAACATCCTGCTGGTACATGTCTGCTGCTTGGGAGGCATGTGGCAACAACTCCTCCCCCAGTTTTTTTGGACATCCTCCTGCTGCCAAACAATTGGGTGTTCCTTTGCCTGTGAAGCAAAGCATAGGTACCAAAATGCCATTACTGTTAAAATTCACTGTAAATTAAAATTTCACAAAAAGAACTGGATTGTGTGATGCATGTTTTTTTTTTTATTTAACTCACCTGGGATTCTGTGTGCATTCCATGCATGTACAGCTCTTGTTATGCCAATCTTGCACAGCTCAGCAGTAAGGTTAGATGTACAGTATCTAGTCACGTTGTCATCCATGTTGAGGACTTCCTGATCCTGCAGCTGCACGAGGGCCTCCTTCACTGGGTAATTTACCCTGTTGTTTATCTCTACCCACATTCGCTCTACCGTATGATTCTGTAGACAAGAAAAGAGCAGATTTTTTTTTAAAACTAAAAGGTAGATAATGTAAAACTAATACTCAAGAGAATCCTCACTCAATTTAGTCTGCAAAATCAACATGGTGAGAGGAAACAGGATTATTATCAGATGTAAAAAATTTACAGACGGTACTAAGAGGTTTGATTAGGAGTCCAAGGGCAGGATTATTGAAGCCTATGGGTACCTACAAGCACCCCACCCAAGGGTGCATTTGGTTAAAGTGATATTTTGGTATAAGTGATATTAAGTTGGGTCCTATCAAGTGATATGCTATGGATATTCAACTCACCAGTGATCGAAGGTTACGGCCGTGCAATGGTTGGAAGAGAAATAGAGCCAAATGGATCAGAGGTTTTGGGACAAAGTAATGTGCTGAAAATTCTCTAGATGGTGCGTGAATATACACCAGTATTGCATTGTTTAGGTGGGGGTTCGTTTATATGGCTAACTAAGGTTTGAGGTTTTGTGTGTTTGAATTGAGGATCACTGCGGCTGCTGAAGTTTGTTATTTTGTTGTTCAGTACCAGTACATAACATCTGAGTAACATCACCGAAGCTTAGTCTCATTTCAGGCATCAGAAGGCACATTTTGTACATTAAGGAGGCCGTTACCTCACCTTTGTTGACTGAGTTTGGCGATATGGTTGCCTCTACATGTTGTGTCTGTGGTTAGACAGCATCTCCTGCATGTAGAGGGACAAGTAAAATTCCCGCCCATGGTCTACCCTGACCTGGTCCCACATCCCATATTCAAGAACTGCTGATCTGTAAAATAGTGAAACATGACTCAATCAAATGTTGACTCATCAAATGTTGAGTCTGCAATGTAGGATAGACCACAGACAATATTGCAATCTACTAGTGCACTGTGTTTTTTGACTTATTGAAAAGAAGGGTGGCTATATTGGTCACAGATAGGGCTGGGTATTGTCACTGGTTTCCTGAATCGATTCGATTCCGATTCAATATCAATTCATGTAGAGATATTTTAGTAAAAAATCCTATGTTGCTTCTACATTTAAGAAATTCTCAGAGAACTTTAGTTGGAAATAGTACAAAAAATGTTCTAACTAGGCACATTATTAAAAATTTCAGGATTTGCATCAAAAATGGACCCTAAACTAGTAGTATTTACATCACTTTTTACCTCCATGTGGCACATCCTGGATATGGTCTTTTTTTTGTTCAGTTTGCCTCTGTCTTTGTAGTGTTTAAATCCAAAATGCAGTCAGGTTTGGAGGGTCCTTTAGTGGAGCAGAGCTGCCAGGCTCTGTCATGTTTATTTTTACAGAGGTAAGTCACTTATTGCAAGTCAAAGTTGAAACTCTTGTTGTTAAAGAATAAAAATAAGTAAATTTGGTCAATTATTTTTAACTTATTATTTTACTAAAAACTGTTACTAGTAGTAATAGTCACATTTTCAGATATAGTGCATACAGTGTGGTGCTTTAATGTTTATCTGTCTGCTGTCTGTGAGGTGTGTCCTATAAACACACACCTTTACTCTTCAATGTAAAGACCCACAGCGCTGATAAAAAGAAACATGCATCATGTTATCTAGCATATTATGTACATTGTATGTTGTTGTGAATGTTAAATTATACTAACTTGATAGAAAATCTACATGAGATGCGAGTTTGTTTCTCATATCTCTCTAAATGACTGAGCGCTCCGTCATTTCCCTGCTGTAAACAGTGGGGCCGTGCATAATTTGCGCGTGAGGAATAGGGGGTCGTGAAATTAAACACATTGTATCAAGCGGCATAAACGAGGGTTTCACAAATCAGTCGGGGTTTGCTCCTCTTAAACGTAGCATCTCCAACGATCACGATTGTTCGTGTGAGTCTGCCCGGTCTGTAGCAGCAGCGGCTAAAGCTCTTTCCACCTGTAGAGCTCCACTGCTCGCCAGATAACCCAGATATCCAAAATTAGATGACTGGGCGTGAGATTTAAACCTTGAATTAGTCTAAACGTTTTTAGACGCGAGTGCTGATCAACCTTCAGGCAGCATGAGTGACTTAAGTAGACTGGTAGTGTGAGGAGCCGACAGGAGAGGAAAAAAGGCACATATCAAAAGATCAATCTTTGGATTTTATGAATCGATATTGGATTTTTAAAAAAAGAATCAATCTGAATCAGAGAATCGATCTTTTGAAGTCTAGTCACAGACATGTATATATACACAGAAATGTTTATTTGGAAATTTTGAGTTGTTTATTATTCTCACTTTAACAGAAGAACGTAAACAGGTGAGATGGGAACATTTTCATTTTTCAAATCTATGGGGGTACATGGACTCCCACTTGAGAAATAATGGGTCAGTATGCCTATCACAAATAAAAGACAAAAACCAGTAGAATCCATATAACATATAATAGTTCATTATATGGATTCTACTGTTTTTCTAAAAAGTCATAAAGAAAGTCACAAAAAACTCACAGAAAAGTGAAGTTGTGAGAAAAGTTAGTCTTTATATTACATTTAACATAAAAAAGTATGTGTGTATGAAGACTAACTTTTCCATGGACTTTTTCACAAAAAAATTATGCCTGCCTGAATTTTTGCCCTGGATTCTGAAATCAGAGAAAGGGGGGTTTTCTGAAGCCAAAAAAGTTGAGAAGCACTGGACTAACCTGTAAACTTCTTCATATATTGTGAGGTTATTCTTGACAGGCATGGTTGCGTGGGCAACAACCTTACTGCTGTACCCATCTATTGCGAGAACATGTGTCACTCCGAACATGACCAGTTTTTCATTCTGGTCGATTTTGTGTCCCATGTATGCACTGTAGGGGACAGGGTTAAGGTTACGTGCACCCTTTGGGGGAAAAGTAATTCAAAGTTACAGAGTAAAATACATTATTCCGTATACCACAACATTAAAAGCATGCAAAAGATACTTACATGTTTGAGCATTTCGTGATAGGGACCATGAGATGTTTTCAAAATCTCCCCCACCCGGCGTTCACCAGCAACCACTCCGATTGCAGACAGGTACCCGGTCATCATCTTTCGACCATATGTTGACCCTGTCTGATGAATCAACACAAGTAAGCTGTGACATGTAGGCCTGGTCTTCATGGATTTATATTTCATAAAATATACAGTCTAGAAACAAATCAACAGAAGTGGGTAGAGGTGCCAAAAATTGTACTCAAGAGTATTGTTATTTCAGTATAATATGACTCAAGTAGATGTAAAAAGTAGTCATCCAAATATGGGGAATGGGGGAAAAACTACCCAAGTACTGAGCAATTGTTGGGTAACATTTGAGTAATTTGTGAAGACATGCATTTAATCAGACAAAAATACAAAATAATAATCTTCAGGTAAATCTGAGTACATCCATTCAATAAAAAAACAGAATAAATAAAAATGAAAAATAAATTCAATATTTACAAAATGACAAATTACAGCACAAGAAACACACATTTCCAAGTGTGATTGGTGAAACACAGTCAGGTGGTAGAGCCTATTGTGGAAGTCTCTCAGTCTGACAAAATAAAACAAATTGATGCGTAGTAAGAGTACATTCTTCACAAGTCTACTCAAGTAAAAGTAAAAAGTATGGAGATGATGTAAAACTATCTTAGAAGAACAATTTGTCCAAAAACTTAATCAGGTAAATGTAACGGAGTAAATGTAACTCGTTACTATCCACTTCTGTTAACCAAAGAAAACCAAAATAACCTTCCTGATTTATTGCCCTGCTGATAGCAACCTCTAATTGCGCGTCAGACACATGCCCCCTCCTGGAAATGTTGTGATGTGCACAAAATCTCCTGACTGACATTTCAGAACATCCTTGCTTCACACCTAATTGTAACAAATTTGTGGAAATGTCCGCATGCGAGAGATTTTGAGTGATCATTTCTCTGATTAAATTTCCGTAGGGCTCGAGTGACACCATCTTCTCCAGTCTCCTGCCAATCGTAGCTGCTAACGTTATGCCAAAGATGTGCTAATCGCAGAAAAAAAGCTAAAATACTGCTTCTGGTTCAAAAAGCTAAAATACTGCTTCCAGTTCACCTTGTAATCATACAAATATCCCCGCATTTTTGCATTTTGGATTAACAAAAATAGGATTTTTCGTGTTTATCTGGGAATATAAAAATCCATAAAAGGAAAACAACACAAAATCCAATTTTATGGCTATATTTTAATGAAAAACGACCCTTGTTTGTTTTAAAATCTGCCACATATATTGAAAAAAGAATAATGCCTGTTCTTTTGTTTTCTGATTTGCGTTTCAGAATTGGGAATTGGATGAACGGAAGGTACACGGACCACGTGACCATGAGGTAAATGGACTCCCTACCAAAATAAAATTCAAAATTATAAATTAATAATCATTACAAAGAAAATATACAATGAAATGCGCTTTTATTTAAGTACAATGTTATGTTAACATTTTTAATTAAATAGAAGCCATTTCCTGTATGCTAGTGCATTTTAACACCATGTTAGCCCCAGATAATCCAAACTGGTTCTGTGAGATATAGTTCAGGCTCAATTTGGATCAAAAAAGGGCCCAACATAAAAGTCATTGCAAGAGTAATGTTTCATAGTATATCTTGGTCCTAAAGGTCTTCTGGAGTTTAGTGTGTTTCCCTCACCCAAGAGGGCAATTTAGTGTGTTTTGCCGATGGGGAGGGTACTTTTTGCCACCCAAGTGGGCAGTTTATCATGTTTTCACCAGCCAAGGGGGCAGTTTAGTGTGTTTTGCCAACCAGGAAGGCACTTTAGCACGCATTTTGGCTCCAAAGAGGGCACTTTAGAATGTTTTGTCTCCCAAGAGGGCACTTTAACACACGTTTTGTCTCCCAAGAGGGCACTTTAACACACGTTTTGCCTCCCAAGAGGGCACTTTAGCACGCATTTTGGCTCCAAAGAGGGCACTTTAGAATGTTTTGTCTCCCAAGAGGGCACTTTAACACACGTTTTGCCTCCCAAGAGGGCACTTTAACACACGTTTTGTCTCCCAAGAGGGCACTTTAACACACGTTTTGCCTGCCAAGAGGGCACTTTAGCATGTGTTTTTCAACAATTGGGCCACGAGGGGGGGGCAGTTTTCCCTGAGCATGTTTAATGTGTGTATACGCTGCCTGCCTACAAAGGGGTGTGTTCTCATTCTCTGCTGTCTGCAAAGCCATCAGTAAAGTTCAGACTAAACGTTGATTTCCCAGTGGACATTTATAATTATTACACTTTTACAAGTATGACTGCCAGTTGGACGTTATTGTGTAGTATGCTTGGCCCGGTTTAGCTGGTTTCCAGTATACAGAAGTACGTCATACCCTGGTCAATATTAAACGACGCTACAGTGTTTTCCATACATTTACGTACAGAAAAAAATCAGGGAAGTGTTTCTATTTGATTTTATTTGTCTCTCTTTCTTTCTTTTTTATAGCTGTTGTGTTTGGCTTGGCATGTATGGTGCAGTGAAGAAAGACACACTTGACAGCACCTTTCTGGCTGTTACAAGCTGTAACAGCAAAACAAAAACAACAGTGACCTTATTACAACTTATTTCGTTATAGTACATGTTAAAAAGGTAAAGATAAAAGGTAATGGCACTTTTTGTAACTGTCAGCCGCTCCGGTGAAAGTTCCGCCGCTCTCCGCTATTACGAACTCTGACCCGGCGCTTTGCATTGTGGGTAACAGTAGGCGAAGCAGACTGGGACAGTGCATACTGTGAAATTTTCCCGAATCAGTACGTCATCCAGGTATTTTTGGCATACTGCAACTTTCTCATTTGTTTGCTTACTGCGTACCAGCGTTTCTGCTAGACTTTTTTATCCCCGGTCAAAATGACCGGCAGTCCTCAAGAATTCCGGCCATTTAGAACAACTACCAGACATTTGCTTTAACATTATTTGCTGCATTAACAGCAGCAAAACGCATAAATCTCTCTCTTATTTTTTTGTGCAAGTGGTTTAAAGTATCAAAATAAAGCTGCGCGCTTTTCCTTGCACACGCAGTCAGTTACACAATAACTGCCCACGTTAAACTCATAAACAACAACAGTTAGCTTCACATCAGCACCGATAGCCTGTTAGCACATTGACCACTATCAAAACTTTGCAGCTTACAACAGCCAGCAACAAAGCATCCAAACACATAAGTGCTCTGTTAACTGGACACCGCGTTAGAACTCTAGGTTTCAATTGAAAAATGAGTCTTACCATCAGCTGCTAATATTAGTCCTCATGATGATATAACTGTAACCCGTCTGAAGGGAGACGTTATAAGCTCCGAGTGGTCCGTGCCATTCTGCACAATGTGATTCTGCGTTGACTACAATCCACCTTTATCTGAGGATCGGTCATAGGTAGGTTATCGAAGTCCACTACAACTCTGCTTGGCGTAGGCCTCTCTCTCTGCTGCTGCATCAGTGTTTATGATGTCCAGCTATACAGTTCCCTTTGTTTCAGCCTCTTCATTACTCGCAGTGATGACACAAAATCCCTCCATACGGCTGATGATATTAAGCCTTTGGTTAACCAGGAAAACCTCACTTAGATTAAAATTCTGCTTTACAAGAAAGCTCTGGTCAAACTTTCCCTGCAGAGTCTCCAGCTGTACTGAGCATGCTCAGAGAGATGGATTGTGCATACATAATTAGCCATGTGCTTGCTGTCTGAGGAGATAAACAACCCCAGCACCGCAGGACAATAGATGTAGTAAGATTAGGCAACTTTTAGTTTATATCAACGCATTCTCGCAACATATCTTCTAGGTTACACAAAATGGAATATGCAATTCAGTATTTAATTATCTGGTCATTTGCATGTTTTCTGCTGGAAATTGTTGACCAGTTATATTTTTTATTTTTTATCTTCCACCCCTTTTACCAGCCAATGACCGGCAAAAAGGCAGGTGCACATATAGACATCAAAGGGGGCTTGAGCACCTGCCCTTTTTCTTCCAGGAGAGAAAGTGCCGTTTTTTCTCGGGCATTTTTTTTTTTTTTTTTTTTTTTTTTTTTTTTTTATAAATGAATCCTTCTCTTTCTCTCTGTACTGTATATTCCTGTTCCACAGCTTTCCCGTCAAAGAAACATGTATGTAGAAAAACTCTAAATAGCAGGTCGGGAGATGACGAGTTCTGATGCCCTCTGTACCCCCCTCCTCTCCCTTCTCTTGCAGCTGCTGTGAACACAGACACCAGCAGCAGAGTCCAGCTCTCCCATCACAGCCTGCTGCTGTTTCTGCTCTTGTGTGGCAGTGAGTGAACAACAAGGACTCGAGTTTACAAAAGACAAGACCAAGTAGCCCATAGTTAATGTATGTCTTGCTAAAGCACACGTATGAGCCACTGTGATAAGTTTGCTTAAGCTAAGGCTCTTTCTCATGGGCATACAGGCTAATGTACTGTACATCAGGGGAGAGACTACAGTATTCATACAGTTACGTGTAGCCTATCTAAAAATCCGTCATCAATATTGTGACACTGATATGCAAATTAGTGCATTTTAATTGAATAGCGCTAATTTGCACATATTTTACGTGGCCCTGCAGGTTAATAGAATAAAAAAAATGAACTAAAACAGATCACCATCGAACTTCTGCAGTTAATTACAGACAGTATTTTACCTGAAAAGTTTAAATAAGTATAGGAGCTTGATTACAGAATTCAAGGAAAAAATCTACAGATGCAAACAGACAGAGGAAAGTCAAACTAAACACCATCTGAATGTGTATTTTTAGAAGTTTTCTTTCTTTTATATTGAAAGAAGACATGGATGCAAAATAGACCAAAATCTGTAAATTGACCAGAACATGAAAACATGATGTTTTAATCTCTAGAGTCCTGTCTGAAACAGCGACTGCATCATTTTAACTGAAGGCTCCTCATCTAACAACTATTCACTCTACTAGATATTTGATATCAGACAGACAGACCTCCTCCAGATGTGAAAGATGCACTAAAACTAAGATCATGTCACCATCAGTTAGTGTGTGCTTGTTTGGAAAGGGCATAATAATGATAATAATTATGATGGTAATAATAAAAACAATAATGGATAATTGGTGTAAGGATATTCTGTATTCTGTTGCTTGGCTATAGAAACTCAAATCATTTATGTTTTAATCATGTCTGCAGCACAACTCCATTTTGTCAATATTTTTTTGCAGTGATTTTCAGTATTTCTGCTGTTTTCTCCAGTAAAATAAACAAAGTTAGCAGTAGAGGAGTGCAGATGCTCTAAGCCTTATTGTTGCAACTAATCACTGGTCTAATAGCAGTTTGGAGGGTATGTTGGCTTGCTTATTTATGTAGAGAACAGTCTTTTTCAGTTTAGTGAGAAGATTATGTTTATTTTGAAGTACTTTTAAATTCAATCACACCAAAATAATTCAGTTTATTATCTGTGCAAAAATAAACAAATTGATAGTGCATTTTTTTTCTTTTCTTGAAAACTCTTACTTCACCATGCCCCTCTCCCTAGCAGCTACAGTCAGTTATTCTAAATATTTACTCGAGACTAGCAGCATAGAAAACATGACCATGGTGTCATTTTGTTTGTGCTTACTCTTGTGATAAACCCAGTGAATACTAAAGTGGACAATGTCTTCATGTGATCGATTTATTTTGTATATGTTGAGTATTCGTCAACTGAATGCGAGGGTGTTAAAATAAGTTGGTGATTGGTTAAGTGGGAATAATTTATTTCACTTTCTTTAAATATTTCTATGAAGGAAAGTGCCCTTTTTCTCACTTGAGCCCCTGCCCCTTAAAATGTCTGTGCACGTCCCTGACGGCAAATGCCGGCTAACAGAAACTCAGCTGCATACTACATTTTGGGCAAGTCAGTACACTGCTAGTATAGTAGGCAAATTCAAAAACAGCCTCAGACACAGGTTGAAGCACACAGGAGGAAGGGCAAGTGAACAGAAACACAAGGTGGGCAAGGATTTCAAAATAAAACAGAAAAGACAAGACTACAGAGACAGAAAAAAACAGATCATGATGTAGGGGTTATAGATGACTCAGGAACAAAGGAATACATCTGAACAGTCATTTATGAACAGTCATTTTAAATACAGAACAGGAGGGTAACATACTGCAGGAACTAAACAGTAAACAAGAGAAAGAAAACAACCATATCAGAAACAAAACATACTTTTTATTGTGGAACTAAAGCATATAACACAAAAAAATTAATCTTGAATTGATTCTTTGAAAATGTTTACAGTCTCCTCCATCCCCGTGAGCTCAGATCTGCTCCGACCATGGCTCATGGACCACCCATTGATCGACACGAAGGTGGCAGCCAATCAGGCTTCAGCAGCATGGGCCCACAATAGCGTTTCTCATTGGGTCTGCAAGATTCGTGATAAACTCTTTATCAGAACAAATACTTTATTACCATCAGTATCTTCATGTCAACATTCTCTTACATGGTCCATAGAAAAAAATCAATGGATGAAAATCACTCACTGGGCGTGTTTATAAATTATAACTTGCTTATATTTTGAACTCCAAAGTGATATTGGATATCCTTTTTTTGTAAGTATAGTATGTTTGGGTGTATTGTCTCTATGAAAACATCTGTAAATACATAATACCACATATTTTGAAAATAATGCAGTGTTTTGTGTAGTACAAAGCTAAATAATGGTGTATTCAGGGGAACCTTGTAAACTAGCAGTGATTGTTATATTTAGTGTAAATGTCTAAATCACAAACTATAGCCCATTTACTGGGTGTAAACTGTCAAAAAAATTATATGACTACATAAAGTTTGCATATCATGTATGGAGAAAAAACAGTACACACACAAATGACACAGATTTGTGATATATATTGGCAGTGTTTCCTTAGTAGTTCCACTTCCTCTCATGGGGTTTGTTCATTCAAAGTCTGTTGCCGACCTAAAAAGGGTGTGTTTGCAAACTGATTTTATGCAATAGATTAAAAGTGTATCTTACAAACCTCTGCAGATGACACATTTGTATGTGGCCTTGACAGAGGTCACTTCTTCCTCAGTCAAGGTTATTGTATTCATTTTATTGGACCTGGCATATTGTCCCAGGTCCTGCAGTGTTTTTATTACTGCTGGCAACTCTTCTGCTGCCAGGAAGAGCTCCTCCAGTTTCTTTCTCATGCTGTCCTCTGAGAAACTGGGGGAATAAGGGAAGATCATTTCACTTGCCAACATTGCAATTACTGATGAGTAGATAAGCATGCAGCTAAACTGTGTTTAGATTGCTGTCTTGAACTTTGAGGAGACTATTGAATTTAATGTGGCCTAGTTGTGAGCTATTTATATTTGAATAAAGACAAATCAAATAAGGTAACACTACCATCCATTTACCAAGTGCTCCCCATTTGTACAATGTGAATAACAGGTCAAATTTAACATCAAACATAGGTGGACACATTACAATTATGGTGTACATTTGCCAACGTAGTTAGACTTCTCCATTCAAATATGCAGATGTTTACAACAGTATTTAGATTATCTGAGGTACTTAGTTGTTTTGGATAAATGAAATGCTTCTTACCCACTCCTCCTCTTATGTTGAATTTTAAGGATTCTTCAGTTAGACGTGTGTCGCTGCGCTATAAAAGGCTGCATTACTTAACATGACCAGCAGATGTCCCAACATCACCACCAAACCTCCCAGGCATGCTCAAAGAGATACGAGCCATCGCTGTGGGAAGATGCTCCGCACGAGGGAGGACCTCACCCACTCCACCCAAATAACGAAACGCATGCGGCTTTCCGCTGATAGTTTATAGAAAGTATAGGCTAAATATGCCAAAAAATTGTTTTCTTATTGACAATAAATATAGATTTTTGTTTAAATTATATCTGATGTATTTGTGTATCATTAATGAAAGAATGAGATTTACTCAACTTCTACACAGAGTGAATAAATCACGTTATTTGGAGCCCCACCCCCCAGTTGTTCTTCAGGTTTTTGTCATTAACCCTCTGGTATCCCTATAAACTGCTGCCTCATTTTCCTCCTAGTAAACAAAAAAATGCACAGGGGTTATTACAGTAAATAAAAAAGCCATATTATTTTATTTTTAATTGTTTAATTTTTTTTCTTGTTTCATCAACTTGTGCCATTAACAAAAAAAACAAATACTCGATAATTGTCATATCTTTTAACTCTTTAATTGCCATGTTTGTAATGTAAACAAAACAACATTTTTCATGAAAAAAAAACAATTGATTTTTTTCAAGATACTACACTGAAAGTGAATAACTTATTTATGGATGACTGCAGCCTGGCATAGGTCATTGATTAGTAGCAACATTGGGTAAAATGCATTATTTTTTTGTGAGGTCAGTTATTCTAAAATACTCATGTTTTTCACCCTTCTGTGCAAAAAATGTCCACCTTTAAATAATGTTATAAATATCATACATTTCAAAATTGTTTTACTGTTATTTTATTATATTTTTTAGGTGGAGCTTGGTGTTACAACCTTTTGCATCTGCCAGGGAAGATGAATGTCATAGCGGACACTGTCCAGAGGATGAGTTTAGTAGGTAGTTTTCATGAAAGAAATGAGGGGAAAACTACTCTTTACAAGTCAGGAGAATAAGTTCTGAAGAGAACTGATTATACTGAGGAGTTCAGACCAAAGTCAACAATTTCACTATCATTTAAGGTTCACTTTCGTACCAAAGGTAGGATTGAAATGAAGTAGAAGTTGCCTAGGTCCTAAGAATAGTTTGACACGTTTACATGTTCCATAGAGGACATTAGCAGCAGCAGCAGTTTAGCTGACTGGGAGTCTAGGAAAGACAGACATTGATTTTAAGGAGATGTTTTAAGAAAAGAAGAAAGGAGGGAAAAAAAAGAAATTTATATATATATACACTGGAGAGATAGGAAATAAACACAAACAAAATCTTTGCATCTTTTGTTTCTTATAAGGGCGAGGGATGTTACGGATACGTTTGGGGTCTTTTCTCTTTCTCTCAGTTTCTTTTTCCCTCAAACTATGAGCTAGTATTAAACGGAGATGAAGCAGCTGTGTGTAAATATATTGTCTGGTAAAGCCTGGGAAATAAGGACTACAAATCCCAGCGACACAGGTCAGTGTTGGGAGACATCACTTCCGGTCTGTGTGTTTGAAAACCGGTTGATTGTGAAATTGAGGACACCTGTACAGAGAGCAGCGGGGATTTGCAGTGGCTGCAGAGCCATGATATAGAGAAGCCACAAAGGACTACTTCACTCTTACATCTGATGGACAAATGTGAAGTGGGTAGTTCAGCTCGCACCGTGCTTGCTTAGCTGCATGAGTTTAGCCTGCACCGTTTTTAAACCTGCACCACCGTTTCCCCCATCTCTCCACCACAACACAACAAAACCTGAACGAAACCAACCAGACAGGGCTGGCAGCTCATGGGAGCCAAAGACTGTGCTTGTCAGGTAACCGAGGAAGGACGCCATGGTGGCGGTCCAGACGTCACACCAGGTATTCATTTGCCTCTGGTTTACTGCTCAGCTCATGGTTGTGTTTTCCCGTTTGGATGCAGTGACCGCAACTCCATGAATTGGGGTTGTCTAAGTTGCATTCATAACAATATGAAGCTTCGCGTAAGTTCAGTCAGGAAGACCATATTCTCCACACCGGTTTAGTAGTTCATGCCTGCACTATTTCATGCACTCCCTCCTTCGTGTTCTGTCACATCATAATCAGCTGTTCACATCACCTGGTCACACCTATCCCATAGCGCTGCTCCGCTCAGTCATTGTTAGCCTATCATATCACTGCTGCCCCTTTTAAATGTGGCTTTCTCCTCCATCAGTTCATTCATGACATGGTTCCAAGCGACGCTTCACCTCACCATCACGCCAAGTCTACAAGTCTATCACATCAGATGGACTAAGATGACTTCTTCAGCCATCACCACCACCAGTGTCAGGACTCCATGGGGGGATAGATCTCTCCGCCACTCAGGGCAGACACCCTTTGATCACGCTATGTCCTTGTAGAGTTCAAATGCCAAAAAGACTGACAATAATTCAGTATCACATCTATGTTAATAAATGATTCATCATCGCATGTAAAATAAAATGTTATCTTTAATCAGTCACTGGTCTCTCCTGATTGAAATGTCATTAATACATGTCAAATCACTGTGAGTCCACCTTGGCAATTTGTATGTAGAAAAACTTGTCACTTCCATTGACATTAGCCATTTTAGATCATTTGACAGTAAGATTTTGTTCAAAGTCTGGTTTTACACTCACCTATACACTTCATCATACATTAAGATGTTGTTCTTGACTGGCTGATGGAGGAGCTGACCTGTTTCCCACTGTATCATCAATGGCACCAACATACATCACCTCAAACATTTTTTCATTTTGGTCCATATGGAGTTAGTGGCCCATGTAAGCAGCATGATAGGGCACAGGATTCAGATTTCTTAATCCTTAGGAGAGAAAAGAGGAGTAAAAGAACTGGATCACTTTTGTTAAAAAAAATTGTAAGGTCTTCAGTTGTATATTGGAATATATCAGTGCAGTGCTATATCAGTGCAGTGCTTCTTTATTTTTTTCTTTGTGAATAATGACAATGAAGGTGCTTTCCTTTACTTTAAAAATTTGCTAAATCTGCCCAAGTTAAACAAAGCAAACCCTACTGAAACACTCACAAAAACAGCATGGGATATAGGACTTTGTTGTTCTAAAGAGGGCCTGTAATGAGTTAGAAAATGAGGCTCAGCATTTGTTAAAGATATGTCTATCAGACATGTGGGTTGCACTGCTTTTTCAGAAACTAAATGTTGTATCTAGAGGGAGGTACTGTGTAAGGGTGTAAGAAATTCAAATGAGATGATTGAAGGCAATTAGAAATAAATAAGCAGAAAATGAAATAATAACCTAAGGGGAAAGTTTAACAGAATATGAAGTGTCATGCAAACTCACTTGTTGTCTTGCCTCATGGTTTGGTGGATTCACCACACTAAGTGCTGCAGCCACACGTTGCTGTGAAACATATGTACCTTTGCTGGACAAGTATCCAGTCATCAGCCAGCGACCATAAGTTGTTCCTGTCTGATAGCCAAACAAAACAAATTTGTTTCTGAGCTTTTTATGCAGTTAAAAGATTTTTCAAAACAGTTGCTGCTGCCTGCTAAACTTTTTCAGTCTGCATAACACACAGCAAAAATGTTTTTTAAATCCACCTCCAGGGAAAACAAAAGAAATAAATCAGCTGTGCTGTGAAAATTGTGAATATGTAGAATTATAGGTACTTATGTAAATCTTGACACTCGTGTGATTATGTATGTACATGCAGGTACAAACCTTGTACACACTGTGGAATGGTGTGCTTTTGAATATAGTAATGATTCCACTCTGACAGCAACAGCAAAAAGACAATGGTTCACTATCTTTATATGTAGCTGTAAGGCTGGAAAATGATGTAGAATGGTCTCTTAAAAAATGCAATGTTATTTATTTACTTCAAAGTGTTGGCAAGTGTAGGCCTACTTTATTTTACAAGCTTATTTCAAACAAAAAAACCTTAGCATTGTTTAAAAATAAAAATTCCAAGACAGTGACATGAAGGGTTTTCAACTACCAAACACTGATGTGGATGGTACATAAGCGTGTGCATTTGTATGTATGAGTGTGCCTCCTAGTGGGACTGTGTGACTGTCTCAGTGTGTGCATTTGTGTTATACTGGGATATATAATGTGTACCCTCACATCTACTTATCCATTTTATTTGAATTGTCCATTTGAACAAGTTTAAAGATGAAATGGAATTTGAACAGATGAGTATTTTTGTCAGCAAAACATAGTTAAAGAATTTGTTTTATATTTAGCTCAGTTTTAACTTACCTCTTCAACTGCTTGGGCAACTTGGGCCTCAGGGCAGAGTTGGAAACTACACAGTAAATTTTGCAGTGTTAAATATGCAGCGTCAAGGTTCATTGACTCGTTCAGAGTTATTACAACAACAGATCGAGTAGAATTAAAAAACGCGGTATTAATTTGACTCTGAAAAGCCCCACCCACTTCTTTCTCGTTCAAACCGCGGGAGATTTTTGTAGCCGCCATTACTCCCCAGTGAGGCACAACTACGGTAAATTTCTTCTTATTATATATTAACCCAATTTTATGATGGCATTTCAACAGAAATTGCATTGTAGAAGAATACTGTGTTGTCCACTGTTTTTGAGTGGGTTGTGTTGGTATCTTAACACCAAATTCAAAATGTGAATGACTTGATGAGTGAATGCCTAGCTTAAAATGCACGCTTGTCCAACTTGACCCTCCACAAAAGGCAATTACCTTAACATTATTACATTGAGGGATAGTTTTGTTTGTCAAACATGCCTTAAATTCTGGTAAAATTGCCGTGGGTTGAGAAGAAATAACCTCTGTTGGCTGAATGGCTGTTCAAACCAACTGTAACGTTAACTGTAGGAATGTGTGCAAGCGCGCCTTTTTTTCAAACTGGTGACCAAACAGATCCACCAGCAAAGTTCATTACTTTCACATGAAATCAACATTTGCCTGTGTTGGTGTGGAGAGTTGTCTCAACTAGCTAACGTTCATGTAAATAACTAGTTTAACCTTGATATTATTCACACGGTGATTGAAATTACTTAGCAGCCAAGGCATTAACATATTAACTTTAGTCATTATATTCTACAGTAAATGATGTGATGTAATATAAAGCTTTATTTGGTTTTGGGAAGCAGTTTGCACATGTTTGAGAAATTGACCACGTGTGGCCCATGCTCTGTGATATACATCGGTTTAGACGGCTCGTAACGCTCAGCAGACCATAAGATGGGATCATATTAGTGTTTTTTGAGTGATTTATCGTCTAGCTTACGGTAATGTTACAGCAAAGACTCATGTTTTATTTTGAAGGAGAAAGGAGACATTGTCCGTGTTGAATGCTGCTAACTGTAGCAGTGATGTGATGCACCGTCAGTCACAGCAGCTGTTGTCTCCAACTTTGTTTTTCTCAGTCACGTTCACATTAATTTGAAGTAACATGCTAAAAACCCACATTACTGAGGCAGCGCTGGCGCGTTATCTGTTTGAGTGGTGACGGTGGACACAGGCAAGGTGAGTCCCAGGCCAAACATTTGTGATGTGATTTGATTAGTTAATAAGCTGACGTGATTAGACATAAGTAAAACTGACCCCTGATAGTCGTTTCTGCAAATAGCTGACCATTCGTCTGCTTTTTGGTGGTCTGAAACAAACGAGACCCTATCTTATTTTCAAATTGAACATTAGTCATAAAAGTTGGTCTGGCTGCAGGGCTGCTCTGTTGAAAACCATACACCAGCTGTTATATTTATGTTTTTTAATCATAATAAGCATATAACATTGTGACAATGAGGAATTAGTGTTGCAGGAACCATGATGATTAAGGCTAGGACTAGGTGATGTCCAAAAATTTGTCAGAATAACAGAGCCAGATCTGAAAGAGTTCCTGATTGCAGGTAAGAAATTAAATTATTAAAGAATTAATAATTAGTGGAAAAAATTTGAAAACATCTCTTTAATAAAGCCACAGAACTCCAGTAAATGCCCCAATGTGAGATAAAATACCCAAATAGCCAACCATAATTCATCATTTTCTTTGAAAAGCATCTCAGAGCTCAAACTCAGCACATTCTACTGTCTTTAAAAAAATCTTTAGGCCAGGTGAACTTTCATAACGCTGGTGTTGGGCCAAAGATTGGTATCTCCAAAATGATCACTTTTCAGGGAATGAAAAGTTTATAATTTATAAAAATAATATAAATATGATTTATAAAAACAAATTCAAATCATTAAAAATTGAAATACAAGGTTTTAGCCTGATGTCAGTGATAAATAAAAATAAATATATTTTCATTATCAGTGACAGATTGGTTCTTCTGACTCTATACAGACATTTTTATCCACCAATCCACTGTTTTATTTCATTTCAACTACAGATTAACTGATCTATTATCTACCTTACATTCCTGGTTTGTATTGTGGCTCTCGCTAAAGTATGTTTTAGACAATGTGGCTCTTTGGTAGTGTGAGGATAATAAGTTCACAGGCACATAAGAAGGCACCCCCCTTTACGTATCATTATTATTATTATTACTGTCAAAGAGTGTAATCCATTTTATGTGTTCTCTAGAGATTGCTTTGCATGTATTTTTTGTTATAAGTAATTATTGTGCTCCAAAGCGGACACCGCAGGCAGAAAGCACTATTACGCAGATTAGGTGTAGTTACCCACTTTTGCCACAAGAAGGAGTATGCTACTGAGTGAGCCCTTCTGCTGGGCCCTGCTCAGTATCAACACACTGTTTCTCTGAGCTGTAGTAGGAAGCTGTGCAGAAGCTTGATCACAACAATGTGCTTTTCTGTTATATTTTCAGCTCATGAACCCATTAAATTGCTTAAAGTCACACTGAGAGTCCTTCTTTAAGTGTGCAACAGTAGAATAAGGTTGAGTACCACTGGTCTAACTGTTACAGTTACAGGGTGGAACTGTGAAATAGCACTTTAAAGGGGCACTATGTAGTTTTGGGGAAGACATTTTTAATCAAACAAGAAAAATCGTTATTGGTTGATTTTCACATGTCTGCAAAATTTCTTCAGTTTCATGATGAATAAACCAAATAAAAACCGAAGAAAAGCACCCCCACCACCTCTCTAGTGTCTGTGTTTTGCTGACCTCATTTTCCTCTGAGAATAGTTGGTTTCATCAGTTACAACAAAATATTTCTGAGTTTGTATTATTACCTTATTAGCATTGTAAATATGAAATTCCTGAGTTTGAATTTCTTCAGAAAACAACCTGGTGTGGTTTCACACTGCACTGATCTGTACAAAGAGTGTTGTGTATTGCTTTCCACAGTCAACAGGCAATGGATTACACATAGAGTGAAATATTTCAAGCCTTTATTTCTTGAAATGTTGATGATTATGGCTTACAGATAAGAAAACCCAAAATGTAGTGTCTCAGAAAATTAGAATATTACATAAGATCAATAAAAATGGATATTTTCAACAGAAATGTCAGGCTTCTGAAAAGTATGTTCATTTCTATGCCTTCAATACTTGGTTGGGCCTCCTTTTGCATGAATTACTGCATCAATGCGGCATGGCATAGAGGCGATCAGCCTGTGGCACTGCTCAGGGGTAATGGAAGCCCAGGTTGCTTTGATAGCAGCCTTCAGGTCATCTGCATTGTTGGGTCTGCTGTCTCTCATCTTCTTCTTGACAATACCCCATAGATTCTCTATGGGGTTCAGGTCAGGCCAGTTTGCTGGCCAGTCAAGTACAGTAACACCATGGGCACTGAACCAGCTCTTGGTACCTTTGGCAGTGTGGGCAGGTGCCAAGTCCTGCTGGAAAATGAAATCAGCATCTCCATGAAGCTTGTCAGCAGAAGGAGGCATGAAGTGCTCTAAAATGTCCTGGTAGATGGCTGTGTTGACTGTGGACTTGTTTTCTTAAATGAACATACTTTTCAAAAGCCTGACATTTCTGTTTAAAAAATCCTTCTTATATTGATCTTATGTAATGTTCTAATTTTTTGAGACACTAAATTTGGGGTTTCTTATCTGTAAGCCATAATCATCAACATTTCAAGAAATAAAGGCTTGAAATATTTCACTCTATGTGTAACAAGTCTATATAATATATGGGTTTCACTTTCAGAAAAGAGTGACAAAATATATTTAACTTTTTCATGATATTCTAATTCTAAAACCACCTTAACTTTAAAAAAAAATCTCATTAATGGAGTGTCTATTTTTGTTATGTTTTCACCCTCCAAGGAGCATTATTATGATGGTGAGAGTGGCATGGGTACTTGGCCTGGAGGATTAAAACTATACAGAGATCCAGTGCTAGAGACAGACGATCATCATCCGGTGGTAATGCTATACTAATACTGGAAGAAGATCTGAAGCTTTGTTTTTCTTTGCCTGTATGTTTATATGGTTGTCAAAATAGGGTATTTTCTCATATTAATGTAGAATCATCTGAAAGAGCATCTCATGAAGATGGGCTTGGAGGACCAGCTGCCAGATGAGAGCCCCAGTTTGTTCCAGAGACTGTCCTGAGTGAAGATGAGTGTAAGGAAGCCATTGCACTGATGAAAGATTCAGCTGACAAGGACACAATCAAGAAGAAGATGAAGCTGACATTTGACTTTCGCCGCAGCATGGTCCTTGACCCCCAGCATTCAAAAAACGTACTGTCTGTCTTTCCATGGTTCAAAGATGTCAAAGGCTTGGTTATTATTTTTAATTATTTTGACAGTTTAATAGTTTTTTTAAAGAAAACAAAAAGTATGTGTGTATTTTAGTGACAGTCAAAGAATTAACACAATTCATTTGGCTGTGAAATCTTGAAGTTCTCACGGATTATCCTCACCCTATGTGGAACAGGATTTTGTTCTGATGTTTGGGGAGGATGTCTCAGGCAAGTTTCTGGAGAAATGGAGGACCACATTCAAGAAAAAGATCATCGAACAATGCAGAAAGCTTCCATCCACCAGTGAGCTTGAAGGTCTCCTACTGCCAGCTGATCCTCCAGAGGATGGCACTGAAGAGGATGTTGACATTGGTAAGTATGACTTTTTCCACATTGCATTGGATGCACTTGTTATGGGTGCTTCACTGTACACGTTAGTGTTCAGTTCTTACTGTGCAGTACACTCATACCAGGGTCAGTATGCCAGGTAGTAATAGTTCCCAGGAGTGACAACGTACTATGAACATACGATGACCAGGAACATACAATGAACTTCCAGCAACATGCAGGCATTGGTGCCTTTTAAAGAGGCCCTATTATGCCCAATTTAGGGGATTTCAATATGATATTTACGGAAGAGTATTAGGGCCACTGAAAAAAAAAAAATTTGAGGCAAAAATGTTTTTTTCACTTGTGAGATTTAAGTCAGAACCCTGAGATTAAAGTCAGAATTCTGAGATTATTCTGACTTTAATCTCACAATTCTGACTTTAATCTCACAATTCTGACCTTAGTGGAGTACTATTAAATGTTTTGATCAAGAAAAAACTTCATAACTATCACATACGAGCCGTCTGTGCACTCGTCCATTCTGGCTCGTGGCTGCTTCGGGCACCTCCGCTCAGCAGCCCAAGGGGAGGAGGAGAGACTGCCTCCACTCACATTTAAAGAAGTTGTCTCACCCGCTAACTGGCTGGTTTGTTTATTATTAAAAAGGCCGACTTCATCCATACAACTGTGCGTCTTGGACCCGGAAACTGACCCAGACAAGCCTGAACCTCCGTCGCAGCAACGACTTTTGCAACACGTCTCTGACCAGTAAACGCTACTTTCCACCACGTCTCATATTATCACTGTACGGTTAAATAAAGCATCAACCTCCTTACCTTTTCATTTTTTTTTAAGGATTTATTTTTGGGCATTTTTTAGATAGAGGAGGACAGTGGATAGAGTTAGAAACAGGGTCAAGAGTAGGGGAGAGACATGTGGTAAAGGGCCTCAGGCCGGATTTGAACCCGGGCTGCCCATGTATGTGGGGAGTGCCTTAAGCCACTAGGCCACCTGCTTCCCCAACCTTCTTACCTTTTTAACTACCGCGACAATTGTTTACAGAGCCAGGTGAGTTGTCTGTTCCCTGAAGTTGTGACATCACAAAATGAGACTTTAGAAGAAACTCTGCAAACCTGAGCGTTTGCAGTGGTTCAGAGCTGCCTGAAACTGCTCCCAAGGATTACTTCAGCCATGATATGACACTTCCACGTCCCCTAGAATGAGTATCCAACATTTTAAACATATTTATAAGTCTGAAAAGCTGGAAAAGCATAATACAGTCACTAGAAAAAGTATGTGAACCCTTTGAGATTTCTTGGATTTCTGCATAAATTGGTCATCAAACTCACTTCAGTATTTCAGCACAGCCAACAACTTCCTGTAGATATAACGCATGATATTTTAGAGGGGGTTGGTCAGTTTGAAGTGAAACTCATTCTGAAGTACATTCAAGGCAACTTCCTTAGTGCTGAACAAGTGTTTGGTAGAATACATGCTTATGACTATGGTTTCAGTCAGCTGCGAAACCGTCCGCCTCTGCCAACAGATAAGTTGCTGGATGGAACTAATGATTTGGGGTTGAATGCCCTACAGTCTTGGTGCTTGCTACACAATATGCCTTTGCTATTTAGTGATTTGATTGAGACGGATGATAAACACTGGCATCTCCTACTTATGCTTTTGCATATTGTTAACGTTGTATTTCCACCAGTCCTGTCAGAAGGCATGACCATATATCTCAAACATTTAATCATTGATCATCATCGGCTGTTCAAGCAATTATTTCCTGAAATAAATCTCTTTCCAAAGCACCACTTCAAGATACATTATCCCTGTAGTATAAGGCACATTGGTCTGATTTTGCACACATGGTGCATGCATTACAAAGCCAAACATAACTTCTTCAAGCAACAATTAAAAAGCTTAAAAAACATCACAAAGACATTATCCAAAAAGCACCAAAGTTATATGGCAATGTATCATGAGTCTTTCAGCGAGGAAAGATTCATTTTAGGTCCAGGAAAGATGGTGACACTTCATGAGTTAAATCAGGGTGCAGTAATTGCTGCAAAATTTGGAACTGTGTTGTCTACCAGTGTGTTTTCTGCCAAGTGGATAAAATATCATGGTACAGAGTACCGTCGTGACTTCATTATCTGTACTGAGGTAGCAAGTGAGATGTCTGTATTTTGTAAGATTGAGACGATTGCTGTAAAATATGACTGTGTTTTGTTCTGTGGAAAATTGATGGAAACCATATGTTTTGATCACCATTACCATGCCTTTAAGGTCAAGCTGCATCCAGACAGGGTTGTAAAGGTGTTGCACATAAATGATCTGTTTTACTTCAAACCATTTGATGTTCAAATGAAGTACGGTACACCAGATACCTCTTTATATGTTGTTCCATATTGCCATTTTATGCAGACCTAAACTGAAAAAAGTAAAACAATACTGTTGTAGGATTGATGTATTTTTTTGTTTTATAACAACCTAAAATTCTTGTTTTGTTCATTAAATCTAAATCTTCTAAATTATCTTAATAGTTGAACCGATATTTTTTTTAATTTAAACTGGCAGCTGGACACCAAATTAAATTGGATCAATGTATTTTATTGCATGAAGCCTGCTGGGCACATGCGCATTCGTAACAACATCCCGTAGGTCCCGAGTGGATTCAATAAACACTTGATGCAACAGTAGCCGTCACTTTCTGAGTGGCTCTCCCCCTACACTCCAGCACAGACATCCAGCGTTGACCTGCATGTCGAAATGCGTCTGTTGTGGCCTGTTACGCCTGAATAAACATTAAAAAGGACATTTTGAGTCTTGTCCTTCCTGCTTCCAGTTTAGCTCAATGGGTTACCCTGCTGACTTTGGACTGGGAGATTGATGGATGGGATCCCAGTTAGGTCCGAAACTTTGGATAGAGGTGCCTGAAAAATCAGGAGAGCAACATCCATTTCCTGCAAGGATCCTATACTACTGTTTTTTCAGCAATAAACTTCACAGGCATGTTTTGGGGACCTCTGAGACCAATATAAACTTGTCTTAAAGGGCAAAATATGTCCCCTTTAATATATTTCTGCTCTCCCATCGGGCCAAAGTAGCAAGAGTTTTCAGGAAAAATGTGTCGAGTTGACTTTCAAGACTTGTGGGAGGCATGGGGGGACAGGGGTTAGTGCTGTTGCCTCACAGCAAGAAGGTTACTGGTTCGCTTCCCAGTCTGGGCCTTTCTGTGTGGAGTTAGCATGTTCCTCCCCATGCACGCATGGGTTCTCTCCAGGTACTCTGGCCTCCTCCGACCTCCAAAAAAATGTTCATTAGGTAAAACGGTGACTCTAAATTGGCTGGGATAGGCTCCAGCCCCCACCAACCTTTATAAAATGGTTGTATGAACTTAAACATTTGAAGTTCAAATGAGTGGAATATTTATATTGGTTGATTAAGGGAAATTTTTAGTTTTTGTTTAGGACAATCTAAAATAATTAGGTTTTCTAAACCTTTAAACATAGTGTCTATGAACCTAAAAAATTTACATTTACCTAATTTAAAAAAAAAATCAATTGATTCAATTCAAAATGTTTTGTGTGATTGATTACTTCATTTTTTTTTTTAGATCAACCAATGTTTTACTTTTTTCAGTATAGGGTCAATGTTTTAAAGTGGTGGCGTTTGTTTTTTATATAATGTTTTTATGCAGACTTGAGGTTAGTTGCTTGGCATGGCAAGCATACCTGAAACCATCTACCTCATAAATGTTATATTTACAGTTCACTTGGAGCCCTGTAATGTGACCCATTTGTATGAGTTGTTGTTTTTGGGTGCTTGGCACGGCAAGTACACCATTACACAACCTTACTATTACTGTTACATTGTGTCTTGTGTCTTTCCAAAGGTTTTAAAGTGGGGCATGAGAACAAGTTGTTGTATTGGGTTGCTTGGCATGGCAGGCACATGCATTGCACAACTATTGTCTTTTTTTAAGTGCAGCAGGTGAACAGTTCCTTAATAGTGCTTTTGTACAACTAAAAGTTGCAAATACAATTGTTAAAGGCATCTTGAAAAAGTGCTATACAATAAAAAGTTAAGTTATTCAATGCATTTTTGTGTTAGCTTGTTTTTATTTAATGGTACATTTTAAAAAGCAATATTGAGCTATTCAGGATAGATGCAATTTGACACCTCAGAAGTGTAAGAATAACACTACATGTTTATCTGTGCTTATCTGTGTTAAAGACTGTTAGGATTTGACTCTATCTGAGTTGGTTTTTCACTGCAGCAGAGTAAATCATCTACACGGTAGTGTGTAAAATTAACACTTATCAGAGTTATTTGAGCCTCCAGTGTTCATCTTCTATAACTCAATGCAGTGTTAAAGAGTGTTTAGAGTGTCAGAGTTGATTTGTTTCCACAGTAGAGTAAATGATCAACACTGTTGGGAGTCATATTTACTCTCTCCAGAGTTATTTAACCTGTAGTGTTAAGTTTTATTAACACTGTTCAGTGTTAGCCAGTGTTACATTTTTACTCAATTTTGAGTTAATTTTACTCTGAAATTTTAAAACTGTGGAAAGAGTTAATTTAAAACCAATTCTGGTTAGGACCAAATACACTCGGACACAGTGTTAAATTTAACTCTTTAAGTGTTGATTTAACACTGCAAAATTTGCTGTGCATCAGGTTGCATGTTTAAGAGGGGGAAATTATTGATGCATTTTATTTTTATCTAACTTTTTATGTATGGTGTCCATTTTTTGTACATGAGGAGCCTGAGTGTAACATTTTTTTTTTCGTCTTACAGTGTGAGCAAATAATAATGCATCAGTTTAAAATTGCTGCTCATCATTAATATATCCAAGGCTGTTATAACCTCTCTCATTTATGTGTAGTTTGTGAGCGTGTTGTCTTCTTTTCCACATTACAAAACAAGGAGATTTTATGCTTTTACACTGGCAGTTTAGGGGTTAAATTCTTGAAAATATATCAAAGTTTTATATTTCTCATCAGGTCTTATGTTGGTGAAAAGATTAGTGCAAAAAGTGGGAAAAAAAATAACGGACAATATATGTATATATTTTAGCTGTTTCTGTATGGGGTTCATTTTTGGATCCGAGGAGTCTGTGTGTAAGAATGTTTTTAAGGTATCTGAGGGTTAAATCATCGGCTCAGGTTAAAGTAAGTTACTTTTATTCTTGCCAGGCAAAATCATGGGGGAACAAGAGGACAGCAGGATAGAGAGAGTGAGAAGAAGCCCGGGAGGCCGTGGAGCCGGTCCAGCACAGAGAAGAGGAGGAGGAGGAGCAGGATTTAGAGGAGGAGGAGGAAGGTGAAGATGAGCCATGAAATTCAACTTTCCTGTAGTGTATAATCTACTGTGGCCTAAACATGACTGAAGCTGAGCAGCATGTTGAGCTGAAATGAAGCTGATTCACATGAGCCTGTACTGCAGGACCCAATAAACATTTATCACCTTTTTCTGTGTCTGTCAGATTTTCTTTGTAGTCTTCCTCATTGAGCTAACAGGTGAAAATAAAAGTCTTTTTTTTTTGTAATGCATTTTTATTGACATTTTGAAAATTTTAATATTGAGCTGATTTGGGGCTGCATGGGGGCACAGCAGTTAGCGCTGTTGCCCCATAGAAAGAAGGTTCCTGGTTCCCTTCCCGTCAGGTCAGGGCCTTTGTGTGCGGAATTTGCATGTTCTCCCCGTGCATGCGTGGATTCTCTCCGGGTATTCCGGCTTCCTCCCACCACCAGAAACATGCTCATAAGGTTAACTGGTGACTCTAAATTGACCATAGGAGTGAATGTGAGCGTGCCTGGTTGTCTCTATATGTCAGCCCTGTGATTGACTGGCGACCAGTCCAGGGTGTACCCCACCTCTCGTCCAATGACAGCTGGGACAGGCTCCAGCCCCCCTGCGTTCCCAAACAGAATAAGCGAAAATGGATGGATGGATGACTTGATTTGGGAGGTCCAATCCTTCCATGTCTGACTAGAAACACTGGTTTATGTGTTGTGTAATTATGCTTGTTGGTTGACAAGGGTTGATCTGTCCGCCCTGTTAAAGTCGAGAGGATAATTTAATTTAATTATTATGTTAATGATATTTTTCTTTGTTGTTCCTTAACAGTTGATGCAAATGACAGTCAGTATCATTTTCAAGTCCTTTTATGCCCATAGCAGCCAATGACACAGAGGGATTCTTTGCAGCATGAGATGGTGCATTGTCATGCATGAAGATCATTTTGCTACAAAAGGCACTGTTCTTCTTTTTGTACCATGGAAGAAAGTGGTCAGTCAGAAACTCTATATACTTTGCCGAGGTCATTTTCACACCTTCAGGGACCCTAAAGGGGCCTACCAGCTCTCTCCTCATGACTCCGCCCCCTCCTTGCTGACTTCACAGCCTTGTTGGGACATGGTGGCCATCCACCAACCATCCACTACTCCTCCATCTGGACCATCCAGGATTGCACGGCACTCATCAGTAAACAAGACTGTTTGAAAATGAGTCTTCGTGTATTTCTGGGCCCACTGCAACCGTTTCTGCTTGTGAGCATTGATAAGGGGGGCTGAATAGAAGGTTTATACACGACTGCAAGCCTCTGGAGGATCCTACACCTTGAGGTTGGTGGGACTCCAGAGGCACCAGCAGCTTCAAATACTTGATTGCTGCTTTGTAACGGCATTTTAGCAGCTGCTCTTAATCCCATGAATTTGTCTGTTAGAAACCTTCCTCATTATGCCTTTATCTGCATGAACCCGTCTGTGCTCTGAATCAGTCACAAATTTCTTCTCAGTATGATGACCACGCTGAAGTTTTCCTGAAATATCTCATATTGTCATACCTTGTCCAAGACATTGCACTATTTGAGGCTTTTCAGCAGCAGAGATCCTTTTTCTTTCTCATATTGCTGAAACCTGTGGCCTGATTAATAATGTGGAACGTCCTTCTAAAGTAGTTTTCCTTTAATTGGGCTCTCCTGGCAAACTAATGATCACAGGTGTCTGAGATTGATTTCAGTGATCCAGAGAGCCCTGAGACACAACACCATCCATGAGTTTAACTGAACAACAAAACCTTGAATGTTTATGACATGAAAATCTAATTTGCATAATAATTTGGAACACAGTGTAAAAAAAGAATTTACATGTTGTAGATGACTGTATACTATGGCACAATAACACAAATAATAAAAACTCCCACAGTTTTAGCCTTGATAACAGAGGCTATTATTCAGGTAAAAAAATTAAATGTGGTTATCACAGATTAATATAACAATGGACCATCATTTTGCTGACTTCATGGCTGAGCCCCAGAAAGTTCTCCCATCCACCTTCCCTTTGTGGACGGCCTTGTCTCCACATGACTATTCTTGAATGTTCATGGCTGTGTTCAGGTCCAGTGGGGGTCCCCGGTCTCTGGCACCTTTATTTTGGGGGTTGCAGGCTGAAAAGGTTGAGAACTCCTCCCCTTCATGTGAGCTAACCTAGAGTGTGCCTTTAATATTAATATTATTATAATTTAATTTATAGAATGAATGAAAGGTCAGCTCCTCCCCCCAGGAACACTAAAGTTCATTTCTTAAATGTACATTTGTTACTGTGTTTTTATTGTTGGTGTGAAGAGGATGTTGTGTTCAGTTGAGTCTCATAGTTTCTGTGGTTGGAGTGTGTCATATTTCATGTCACCTGTAGTGAGTGTTATTAGAGAATAGTCCAAGTGTAAATCTACTCCATTCCTAAATGCTCCACTTCACTCGGCAAACAGCATTATTACTTTTTCTAACCGGCCCTCATGGATGTCACACTGCTGTAGTGTCTGCTGTTCTGTCTGAGGAACTAGCTATCGAGTTCATCAAACTGAGCAAATGTTTGCTCATTGATTTATTTATGCCACTTGTGTTTTTAGTGGCTGTCAGAGGCACCATGGGCATTTTCAAACTACCCACAGTGCTTGTGGTTCAAAGCTATCACATATAATAACATAATCCATCATTAATTAACCAGTTATGGGTGAGATGATATTGAGCTGTTTCCATGTAGATGTGATAAAGCTAGGACTGTTGACTTAGGTTGCACAAATGTAGGTATATTATGTTTTACATATAGGTTCATCATACTTAAATGATGGTTGGCTGTCCTCACATGGCCTCTGACTCCTATTATGGGAAAAGATCATTGTTAATTTTGGAAGCTATTTCTAATTTTTAGTCTTAGTTTTAGACGTTAAATGAAATGCATTTTAGTTTTAGTCACATTTCAGTCATGTCTATCCTCTCTAGATTTAGTCTAGTTTTAGACAACAAAAACTCAAAACACGCTAGTCTAGTTTTAGTCCATAAAACGTCCTGACATTTTAGTCTTTAGTCCAAGCATTTATTCTCTTGGCTAAATCTGGTACCAAATCATGGTAGTGTGTTCTCTGCACACTGCCAATCCTGGGGTCCCTGCCTCCTACAGCTGAGAGACAGAATAGATGTTTCCTAGTCCAGTCCAAGTTAATGTGTTATGTAGTGTCTGTAAACTCAGACCCTATGCCAGTACATTCCAGGAAATGTTTTGGCAGTTAGTTACCAGGAAACGTGTGTGTGGTGAACAAACAGAAGTGTTTAGTTTGGTGCACATAGACACATACTACGTGCAGACAGGGACTGGGAGGTATAAAAGTGCATGGTTAGAGAGATTCGGGGTCTCACTCATGTACTATTGTTCTGCTCGCAATAAACGTAACGTCAGAGCTGCATTCAACTCGCTCTGACTCCTGACTCATCTTTTAATGTAGAATTCCTAGCTGCAACACAAACACTACACAGTTATCCAACCACACTTAACCCCTAACGTCCCATCTGTAGAACCAGTGTGAGTGCACTGCTCAGACGCGGTATGACTCCTGGGCCCAGGCATGGATGGAAGGGATCTGCTTCTACATAGTACCATTAATACACACAAGCAGGACTGCCCACAGAATTGTCATGGACCCTGACAAACCCAGAGAGTGGGCCCTCCTCAGGTGTGATTTCCTGATAGAATATATCAGAGGTTCTCAACCTTTACAGCGCTCAACCCACACAATAAAGGTGCCAGAGACTGGGGACCCCCACTGGAACTGAAGGTGATTTAACACAGCCATGAACATTGAAGAATAGTCATGTGGAGACAAGGCCGTCCATAAAGGGGGGATGGAGGGGAGAACTTTCTGGGGCCATGAAGTCAGCAAAATGATGGTCCATTGTTATATTAATCTGTGATAACCACATTTATTTTTTTTACCTGAATAATTGCCGCTGTTTTCAAGGCTAAAACTGTGGGATTTTTCTTCATTATTTGTGCTGTAGTATATAGTCATCTTAAAAATAAAAATCACTTTTTTAAATCAGAAATTAAATGGGTTATAAATGACCCAAAAATGGTGGAAACGGTGGTGAAATGGGATTGTAAAAAACCACAGAAATTTGTTAAAAGTGGCAAAAATTCAACAAAAGTAGAAAACAAAACAGGGAAAATGGGCATTAAAGGATTAGAGTGGCAAAAACAGGCATAAAAAGTGGTAAAAAGGGTTCAAGTGTCAATATTGGTTTAAAAGTGGCAGAAATGGGGGGAAAGGTGGTGAAACGGGATTAAAAAGTAGGGAAAATAAGTTTAAACTGGCAACAATGGGCATGACAAATAGTGAAATGTGGTTAAATTGGCAAACATGAGCATAAAATGTGTTGAAAAGGGGTTAAAAGTGACAATAATGGGTCAACAGAGGCAACATTAGGTGGGGAAAGTGGTGGAAAGGGTTTGAAAGTGAGGAAAAAGTCTTGAAATTGGAAAAATGAGGAGAAAAAGCGTTGGAATTTGATTAAGAAGTGGCAGAAATGGGAGTAATGTAGCAAAAATGTAAAAAAAAGGGGGGCAAAATTTGATAAGAAAAGTGATGAAAACAGATTAGGTTGGCAAATTTGGTGTGAAGTGGCAGAAAAAGGGAAAAAGAAGCAAAAATGGGCTCAAATTGTGCAAAAAATATTCTTAGTTTCTTAAAAAAAATATTTGTCGACCCCCTCTCAGTGTCTCATGACCCCCAAGGGGGTCCTGAGATGCCCCTGTATGTCAGGGGTATAGGTAGGGATTTAGGGCCCCCAGAAATAATATTACACAGGGGCCCCAAAAACCAGCAAGCCAAGCCACACATGTGGTGTCATTTTAACAAAAATATATGCATTTTAATGTATTTGTTGAACCATAATGTTCCCATTTATGAGCAACATTTTTACTATGGTAAAATTACATTAACTTTTATTCTTTTTGAACGCTGGATATTTTAAGTCAAGTTCATTTCTTAAATGTACATTTGTTACTGTGTTTTTATTGTTGGTGTGAAGAGGATGTTGTGTTCAGTTGAGTCTCATAGTTTCTGTGGTTGGAGTGTGTCATATTTCATGTCACCTGTAGTGAGTGTTATTAGAGAATAGTCCAAATGTAAATCTACTCCATTCCTAAATGCTCCACTTCACTCGGCAAACAGCATTATTACTTTTTCTAACCGGCCCTCATGGATGTCACACTGCTGTAGTGTCTGCTGTTCTGTCTGAGGAACTAGCTATCGAGTTCATCAAACTGAGCAAATGTTTGCTCATTGATTTATTTAAGCCACTTGTGTTTTTAGTGGCTGTCAGAGGCACCATGGGCATTTTCAAACTACCCACAGTGCTTGTGGTTCAAAGCTATCACATATAATAACATAATCCATCATTAATTAACCAGTTATGGGTGAGATGATATTGAGCTGTTTCCATGTAGATGTGATAAAGCTAGGACTGTTGACTTAGGTTGCACAAATGTAGGTATATTATGTTTTACATATAAGTTCATCATACTTAAATGATGGTTGGCTGTCCTCACATGGCCTCTGACTCCTATTATGGGAAAAGATCATTGTTAATTTTGGAAGCTATTTTTAATTTTTAGTCTTAGTTTTAGTCGTTAAATGAAATGCATTTTAGTTTTAGTCACATTTCAGTCATGTCTATCCTCTCTAGATTTAGTCTAGTTTTAGACGACGAAAACTCAAAACACGCTAGTCTAGTTTTAGTCCATAAAACGTCCTGACATTTTAGTCTTTAGTCCAAGCATTTATTCTCTTGGCTAAATCTGGTACCAAATCATGGTAGTGTGTTCTCTGCACACTGCCAATCCTGGGGTCCCTGCCTCCTACAGCTGAGAGACAGAATAGATGTTTCCTAGTCCAGTCCAAGTTAATGTGTTATGTAGTGTCTGTAAACTCAGACCCTATGCCAGTACATTCCGGGAAATGTTTTGGCAGTTAGTTACCAGGAAACGTGTGTGTGTGGTGAACAGAACTTTGTGGAGAACTTTCTGGGGCCATGAAGTCAGCAAAATGATGGTCTATCGTTATATTAATCTGTGATAACCACATTTATTTGTAAATTGTATTCATCGGTAACTATATGATACCCAGTGGCACTGCTGAATGCATCACAGCAAAAATAAAGGATGTGTTATCGAGCCGCGGTGTGGCAATGGCTCGGGTCGTTGGACTGGGAAGTGATGGAGCCAATGTGATGGTGGGCGGAAAAGCTGGAGTTGTACAGCAATTACGTCAGAATGATTGCCCCTTCCTCGTAAATATTCACTGTGGTGCCCACAGAACCGCACTGGCTGCCCACGATGCCTCTGGAGTAGTGCGTGAAATTAGTGCGTATGTGACCACTATCAACAACATTGACACATACTACAAGAATTCACTTGAACACACAGACTCAAAGAGCTCCAAAAAGAAATGGAGGAACATGATCTGCTGAGCCTGAAGCAACCATTGGCTACACACTGGCTGTTGCTGGAGAGGGCAGTTAAGGGTGTACGTGCCAGCTGGGTAACTCTGGTGCTGGAGCTGGAGGAGGAGGAGGAAGCTTCCAAACACTGCCTAGTTGCCAAGGGTTTGAGGAAGAACATCCAAACACACATGTTCCCTGCCTTGACTCTTCTACTTACTGACATCTTTGCTGTAGTGAACCGAATGAACTTAACTTTTCAAAAAGAAGACGCAAACATTTCCTCCATCCAGCCTGTCCTAAACATGACCCTCGCTAGTCTACAGGACTTGATGAATGAACCAAGTAACTAGTGTTAGAGATCATTTTAGTGCAGGTTGTCCTATATTTAGCCTTTTCGAGTTATTGTTCACACATCTAAAAAAAAATCATGCTACACTTTCCTCATAAGCCTCATACAGACAAATCTTATAATGAAAATTTGACTTATAAATCCCTTTTCTGTGACTTAGTCATTACTGGTAAACATCATGATAGTTTGTGAAATATGATGTCAAATACACTACCTGAAAAGTGATGAATATTAGCACACTCTTAAAGATGTAAGCAACAATAATAGCCTATTTTAAACAGCATTTGCCACATTTGAAAAAACATGCAGCAAAGGGCTTGTTATGCATGGGATTAACAATACCCTTAAATATTTAAAGAGGCAGTAAACACCTCAACATTTTTTTTCACGTGTACACTAGGGTAGTCTACTGAATTAAAATTAAAACACATCAGTGTTGGTGTTATAGCTGAAATTTGCACCAAACCGATAAAAATCTGGGTTTTACAGCTTTTAATTAGCTCAAACAGACATCTACCTTGAAAAATCTTTTCTAAAAGGTGGGGCTTATGTGACATAGAAACCAACCATCTATAGGTTTCTGCGTCACCAACTCTATATAAAAGGTAGAGAGTTACCGCCTCTAACTGACTTTACCATTCAGAGACCACTCCCACCCTCTCCTGCCTGTACCTGCACTGCATCAGCTCTGAGAGCTCCAGCTATTGTAACGCCGCTGCTGGAGCCAGTGGACTGATCAGGTCGTGCTCAGAACCACCACGGTCTACCCCGACACTATAGCCTGCTTCAGGGGGACTCTAGAGGGGAAAACTCCTCCACTTTATAGATCGCTATGAGGCAGCAGTGCTGTGGGACTCTGTGTCTCCCTCTGACAAGGGGACATCACTGTCACTCCCGCCTCATCTGGAAAGCCCCGTCCTTTTCCCCTACCTCCTCTCAGAACCAAACTGTTCACTTTCCGTGCATTTTTTAAATTATGGAGGTGGGCAGAGTTGGCTCTGAGCCGGGGGTTCACTTACACTTTAAGATAAATAACTGAAGTTCGTGCATTATAATTTAAGTTAGGGCTCTGAATAGACTTCTTTCTCCACACCTGCAGGTGAGGCGGAGACGAAATTCGACGAAGCCGTGCAGGATGGCAAGTTCTGTGGTATCACGCTCACACAGGCTGACGCCAAACCTTTTCCATTTTGCGCACTGAGTACATCGTGGGGGGGATCAAATCTCTAGAAAAGAGATTTCCCCTTGAGCACCTGGGCATTATCACAGACATTGACACCGTACTCAATGCCTCTCGCTTTCCCGTTCCTGACAGCGCGCTGAAGAGCTATGGACTGGATGTGTTGGGGCGCATCTGTGACCACTACGGCTCGCACAGGACTGAGGCCGCCTCTCTCGTGCATCGGGACCGCATGCTCCAGGATTTCCTCCCAGTGAAGCGGGTCCTGGCAGGATCGGGAAACCCGTCTTTTAAAGACTTTTAAAGACTTCTCATTACTTCACTGGGTGAAATGTTTCCGGACTTTAAAACTCTTGCTGAAGTAGCACTAGTTACTCCAGTATCTAGTGTAGCAGCAGAGCGGGGCTTCAGCCTCCAGAACAAAATCAAAACAACCGCAAGAAGTCGTCTGTCTGAGACAAAACCTGATGTTAATCTCCTCTGCCGCACTCTTGCTTGATGACCTAGATCACGCCGAAACGAGCGCCTACTTTAAGTCCGTGCGGCCCAGGAGAAAAGGTTAAGCGAGGGCAAACCTAGATAAAAACAAAACCGTTTTGATATCAATACAGTTCTGTGATTTTTTTTGTTTTTTTTTTTTCAATTTAGTTAAAAAAGCGTGTTCTTCTTGCTGCGAGGGTGAAAGAATATTTTATGCTTTACAAAGCCATTGACAGCAGGGTCGGTATTCATTTTTTTCTCTCTGCCCTTATCAATAAATAAGCAATAAAACTGCCCTGCATAATAAATGTTACAAGTTGTAATTGAGTTGCTTTTGTGATGACATAATGAAATTAATAATTAATAGGTCTCATTATCGTTTTTTAAATTGATGGATCATTATCCATTTTGACGGAATTTTTACGACCCTGTCCGTCATTTTGACGGACAAGTAGAGCATCTAGCACGACCTCTCCTTCACATAGTGGTAATTTTATGTCTGGAGTTGTATTCAAACATCATCATTAAGTAAATTAAATGATAAGTGAAGAGTAACTTGTTTTAATATGTTTTTTAAAATGTATGACGCTCACTCAGCCCCGACATCTATCTGTAAAACACTAGAACTGATAAAAACTAAACTAAAATGAAACATTTTTGCAAAATAAAAACTAAACTAACAAACCAGCAGTCAAAACTAATAAAAACTAAACTGAAATCGAACACAGAAAGTGAAAAACAAAATTTAAAAAACTAAGAAATAATCCAAAACTATTATAACCTTGGTTCTGATGTTGAAATATTCATTCTTGCCACTTTTAGACCCCTTTAGACCACTTTTTTTCCTGCACGTTATTGCTACTATTGTTTGCCACTTTTCACCAATTTTGCTAAATTTTTCCCAATTCTGCCTAAATTTACTCATTTTTGAAACAGCCCCATTTCACCCACTTTTCTGCCACTTAAAAGATTTTTGCCACTTTTTAACTCTTTCAACCACTTTTTCAGCCCTTTTTTGCCCCATTCCAGCTATAGTTACCTCTGTTAACCTGTTAAACCCCAATTTTTACTAATAGATATTTTAGATAGATATTTTAAAGTCTGTATAGATAATAGGGGTGTAAAGGTACGTGTATTTGTACCGTACTGATTTGGTACAGGCCTCTCAGTACGGTACAGACGTGTACTGAACGAATACATGTGGAATAAAGCCCACATACAGACAGAAAACCTGAGCGCAACTCACTGTCACACTGTCCTGGCAACCACACAACCACAGCAAGCGACAGCAACAGCCTGAATATTCCCAGATAAAAGTGGCCTGTTTAGGAACACTTTGTTTCCCGGTAAAATACAACAGAGGACGAAGCCAACAACAGTAGCGCTGACATTATTCAGCAGGTGTGTCGCCGACAGCACGTCGTCCAGTGAATCAAAGCATTTAAAAAAAAGCTCCACTCAAACAAGAACGTCACTGTAACAAGGAAGAACAACAAAAAGTCTCACCAGCCAGTTAGGAATTTCCTTTTCTTTAAGATAGTTTTTATTGTAACAATGGTGCTCTGGTTCTGTGAATCAAATTAATTTTACCCTCAACTATCAAGCCTCAGAGGAGGGGGAGAGGAGACTCCATCATGTCTGCAGCTGCATCATCGGTAAAGTTATCCTCAGATTTCACACGGCTCTAAACTCTTTATCCGCCGAGATGGGCGGGGAGAAGTTCTCCCAAACTTTGTAGTAGGTCCCATTGGTTAAAAAAGTAATCCAGTGCTGAAGTCCGTGTTGAAATCACCAGGATAGATGCTAATTAGCATACTTAACAAGCTAACGTAGGTTGTATGATGATGCGTTCAAGTTGGCCGGGAAATTTTAGTGTTTAAAGAATGGGTATAAATATATCAATATATCAATAAAAATAACCCAGTAATTGAAAAAATATATTTATTTATTTTTATTTTTAATCATTGAAGAACATTTGGAAAGAGGTCACAGCATTATTTAAAATTTCAATGTAATTTATTCAGCCTTTTTATTTTAATACAATTTAATTAAAAAAAAAAAAAAAAGAAATTTTATTCAATTACTGTACTGAAAACGTACAGAACTCTGACTGCAAAACTGAGATACGTACCGAACCAAAATTTTTCTGTACAGTTACACCCCTAATAGTGGAGGAGATAACCACAACAATCGTTCACTTTGTGATACAAGCATGAAATCTGGTACAGTTATAGCCAAAGGCATTCAGAAGAAAACTGAATATGGAGGCATCCTCAATTTTCAACATGATGCCCATGGCAGCCATTTTTCAAAATGACCACCAATGATAACCGTTTTCTCATCAATTATCTTATCAGGGATGATAATAAAGGATGATGAAGAATTAAAAAAATGAAGAATAATTATTATGACAGGAGTCATGTGTTACAGACGATGTAATAGAGTCGATGTCGAGGCACAGCCAGGGCACACTGGTGACACCACTGCTGTGAAACTCAGCATCGGGTTCAGTGTCAGCTAAATACATTAAGCATTAACATCATTATTTCTGTATTCAGTATCAATCTACTCCTTTTAGTGATAGTTTAGTGGTAGCATAGTTTAGTTTCCTAAATGCTGTCTAATGTTAGTCCCTCATCTAGTTGCATATTTAGATGGCTGCACCTGAATTGACAGGATGTGCCAGCGCGGGGCTAACGGGTAACGGGGCTTTACATGACTTCATGTAGTTACTGGGATGGTGTACAAATTGCACGAGTATTAAATGGCACTGGATGAACAATCGGGCTAGATGTAGGTCAGTTTTTGTAAGAAGAGTTGTGTGAGGCAGTGCACGTGCAAAAAAAGCTGAATTAAACTGTACATCCCTTTGTTTCTGTGAAGGAGAATGTTGAATAGACTGCTGTGACAGACAGAAGCACTTTCCCTCTCTTTTCATTTTTTAACCACGTTTTATACATCACTTAAAAAAACACCTCACTCCCCTCACTCTCCTTTTCCCTCCCTCTCCCAGAGAAAAGTACTAAAGAAAATGTTGTCATTGATTCACTTAAGATTATTTTAAGTTCAAGTTTATATAAAACTTAGTGTAAATTGTAAATAGTTATTTTACTCTTGTGATCAAAAACATTGATCTGAAACTTAATTCAAGTTTCAAGTTCATATAAAATGTAGTGTAAATTTGAAATGGTTCTCTTTGAGATCAAAAGAATTGAACTGAAGCTCGATTCTGAGGTGTCTCTAATTTTCTAATAAACAAAATATAGCAGGTAGCAACTTTTGTTCAAACTGTATCAATTTCAGGCTTAAAAAACAACAACCTCAAACTCAATTTCCATTCTATCCTTTTCTATCCATTTCTACTCTCCCTGGCCAAAAAAAAGTCGCCACCTGGATTTAACTAAGCAAAGAGGTACGAGCCTCCTACTGGATAATTACTGCATGGGCGATTATCTTTCAGCTGGCAACAAGTTATTTAACCCCAGCTGATGCAATGAGTAACTTCTCATTTCTTAAACAATGGATTTTTTCTTCCCTAATGGCACGGGCATATTCCAAGATGACAATGCCAGGATTCATCGGACTCAAATTGTGAAAGAGTGGTTCAGGGAGCATGAGACATCATTTTCACACATGGATTGGCCACCATAGAGTCCAGACCTTAACCCCATTGAGAATCTTTGGGATGTGCTGGAGAAGGCTTTGGGCAGTGGTCAGACTCTCCCATCATCAATATTAAAATTAATGCAACACTGGATGGAAATAAATCTTGTGACATTGCAGAAGCTTATCGAAACAATGCCACAGCGAATGCGTGCTGTAATTAAAGCAAAAGGCGGTTTTGGTAGCGACTTTTTTTTTTTGGCCAGGCAGTGTATGTGTCATATGAAATTGCAAAAATAAAACAACCCCTGTTTAAGCCACACCCACATTTCTGATCTAAGCCCCGCCAATTTTTTCACCTAACCTCCATCCTCTCCAATGGTATGGTAGACAAATTAAACTAATTAGGTCACTAATATCAGTAAATATCCATTCCTGATAAGAAAACTGATACCAAAACGGATATCATTGGTGGCCATTTTGAAAAATGGCTGCCATGGGCGCCATGTTGAAAATTCTTTATGAATTCTTGAATTCTTGGACTTTTTTCTGGCCTTTTCTTCTTTCTGAACGGGCAGTCACATGATCCAAAAACTGTACATGTAGTTATAGATTTTATTTAAAAACTCAATACTGGTGCTTCTTCTTTGTCTTTTTCTTCTCACTGATGCCATGTGACTGTCAGCCAAGCTGCTGTGCTGGAAAGGATTAAGGCTTGTTTTTATTTTCTTGCTGTAGGACAGGGGTGTCAAACTCAAGGCCCAGGGGCCAAATCCGGCCCGTGGTACGGTACAAGACCTTAGTCTTTGCATACAGGGTCTGATGATTTCGTCTGAATTTTTCGCACATTAAATATAAAATCGAGCTCATGTTGTTTCAGTCAAGGTTGCACACTGATGCCGGAAATTTTAGTCCGTCCTTTCTTTTTCGGAACAGGCTCGATTTTATGCGAAATTTCGCATCAGTCCAAGTCATTTAAATGGGTGACTGATGATTCAAAACAGTGCCCACTGCTTCCTCCTCGCTTGTGGACCCCTCCTCCCTCTCTCTATCTCCTCCTGAAACCTCACTTTTACAAAGTTTGCTCATTTATTATGTGGATATAAACCATGGAAATATAACAGATAGATGGGTGATTGATGATTCAGATCAGCGCCCCTTACTTAATTCTCTCTCGCTCACGCACCCCCATCCAACTCCTCCCTCCCTCCCTGTGTAACGTGGATATCAGCTATGGAAATATAACAGATAAAGGCATACATCTGTAGCCTACACACAGCTCATAACAGAGACAGAATTATAAAGTTGCTCTCCATCTCTCCAACATGGCTCAGCGCTTAGATGCATGAATGGGTGCTGAATGAAGCTCTCTGTATGGATCCAGCGGGATTTAAAGGAGTGACGCAGATACAGGCTTGCAGTACAAAACTATTTGCCACCTTCTACAAATTTTCGCAGTGAAGGCAAATAAAATTGCATCGGACCCAGTGTGCAGTGTCCAAGTGCGTGACTATTTTTCTGATTACGGATCTGAAAAAAACATCCGAAAAAAACGGACCTAGTGTGTAAAGACCTTTACACCTGGCCTGCAAAATCATATCATATTCTTATTATAAGTGGTCCTAAAATACGAGGTCTACAGATTTCCTCCAGTATAGAAATGGTAACTTAACCTTGATAATATGAAATATCCTGAAGTCAAAAGAATGTGACAAAATTAAAGAGTAAAAATAACTAGTTAAAAAGAAATGTGGGAAAACAAATTCATTTGTTTTCATTTCATATTTTCAATTTTAAATTGCACAATTATGACTTCAATCTATTATTTGGACTTTTATTTCATATTTTGACAATTTAGAATTGATTATTTTGACTTTATCTAATTTTATGGCTTTTCAATTCATTATTTTCACTTTTTATTTCAAATTTTAACCTTTTCATTTGATTATTTTGACTTTTTATCTAATGTTTTGATCTTTTCAATTTATCTTTTCTACCTTTTTATCATAATTGGACCTTTCAGGTGCCCCATTTTCAATTTAAAGCCATATTTTTTGCCCTGAAAACATGATTGTGACTCTCTTTTTTAAATTTATATTTGCCTTTTAAAATCATTTTTTAAATTATTTTAACATCTAACTTTGTGTTTGAACCTTTTGAACAAATAAGTTTGACTTTTTATCTCAGATTTTGCGCCTTAACTTGTCATTTTGACTTTTTCAATCTCAAAATAATTTTCATTATTACTCATTTTTGTCTCCATAATTTATTCCTGGTGAAAATGAGGCTGACAGTTTGGTTAGATGTGGACCCTGTTGGGCCCTCAGGTTAGACCTAAATTCAGAATCCGGCCCCTTCTGTGATTGAGTTTGACACCCCTGATGTAGGAGAAATATTTGCTCTGGGCGTGTTGCTGGTGTGGCCTCGCTGTCACGTTTCATCACTGAGGTGCATTTAAGGGCCGGACTCTGTGAACTTCATCAGCTCCACACTGAACAGCTGAGAGGATCATTCTGCTGCAGGTTTGGTTCATCTTCCTCTTTCTTACTGACAGAATCAGTCTGAGCCGCCCGTCTGCTGCTAAAGATTTAATCACATGTTTGAAGGATTTGTTCTATTATCTGTAGAATATCAGCAAAGTGAATGATGGGTATCATTTACAGCTGATATTTTGGCCTTTATCTGCTCTAACTGTCGGCTATATGAAGGGAAAGGTTAGTGAAGATTTAGGCCGGACAAACAGACAGACTACAGCTGAGCTCTGTTTCTTTATTCATCATCATTTTTTACACTTTCTGTTTGAAGCACCAAAATGTATTCTTTTAAAACTTTAAAGAAGTTTGAGGTCTGAACTACATGTGGCCTAAAATGATTTTGTAAATATCAGATATTGGAAAAATCCAACGCTGTGCATTCCTAATATGTGTGTGTTTGTTTTCAAAGGTTTTGGTTTTCATCTTTACACCATGAAGCTGCTGACCGTTTCTCTGCTCATCTGTGTCCTGATCGCTCTGGCCCAAGCTGCTGGTGAGCATTAACGCTCTTATTTGCCAGTTTAGTCCAATAATTGATGACTTCTTTCTAAACTCTAGTGTTTCTCCTTATTTCCTTTAATGCTGAGATATGTGTGAAGACAGAACACACTCTCAGTGCTGTTCTCATGACGGTTCACTTTGATGCCTTTATTTCAGTGAAGCTAAGCTAGCAGCTCTGGCTCTAGTCTCACAGAAACTGCAGTGGATGAATCATTAAAGTTGAAGAACTTATTTGAAAATCCTCTGAAACATAAAAAGCTCTGAATCCCGGTTTGAGCGTCTGTAATTGTCAGTCCTGACTCCATAAGTTCTGATCTCTGATCTGAGCTCAGGACTCACCTCATCACTCACCTTTAGGACCGCTTATACCAGGGGTGTCAAACTCAATCACAGCAGGGGCCAGATTCTGGATTCAGGACTAACCTGAGGGCCTAAGAGGGTCAACATTTAACCAGAACTGTCAACCTTGTTTCACCAGTCATAAAATATGAAAGAAAAAAAAAACAAACCCTAACACTGATGATATATAATTTCACATTTAAAAGGTTGAAAAGATAGTTTTAAAGGCTCACAATGTAATAAAAGTAAATTTATTAGTTTAAAAAGGTCAAAAATGAAATTAAAATTGAAAATAATGTTTTTCAATGGTAAATATATTAAAAAGAAGTCAAAATCATGAGTTTAAAAGGTCAAAATATGAAATAAAATTTGTAATCATAAAATTAAAAGTCAAAATATGATTCACAATTTTAAATTGTGAATCTAAAAGGTCAAACTATGGGATTATGAAGTCAGAGTTTGGAGCTGAAAATGTGAGGTAAATACAGAATAATTGGTTAAAAAGGTCAAAATATCACTTAAAAATTAAAATTATGAATCTTAAAGCTCAAAATATTATATGAGAAGTCAAAAAATGCTCAAAGTATGAAATAAAAGTCAGAATCCTAAGTTTGAGTTCTAACTGTGAGATGCCAAATTGAAAATGTGAAATTAAAACACAAATTAATTTCTTTTCCCACATTCCTGACTTCTTATCTAAATATTTTTACTTCTTACTTTTTCAGATTTTGTGACTGAACAAGAATTTCTTAAACCATCAGGATAAGTTCACATTTTTATACTTGAGGAAATCTGCAGCCCTCAGACTGATGGGCCAGTTAGAACAGAAATATCAGATCATCTTTCAGGCCGGATTTAACTGTTCCATGGGTCGGATTTGGCCCCCGGGCCTTAAGTTTGACACCCGTGGTTTATACAGTAGATGTGGTTGTTGTTGTTTCCAGACCATTAGAGGCTGATTAATGCATCTCAATGGAATAATTTCCCTGAATTGTAATAAAAATCATCTGTTGCCTCGTACAGCTCTCCGTCGCCTTCGTCGGGGGAGGACAGGTAAGTTGAGTTTTAACAACTTTATCTGTGCCGATTCACAAAGTGACTGAAATAAGACGACTGTAGAGACTCATTAAAGATACAGAGGAAGTAACTGTGTAGTAAATGTTCTTCTACTGAAAAGAGACTATGGGTTTAACTCCACCTTTCCTAGTTCATAAACTCTAAATTCAATAAAGTCATTCAGATTTACTCACATGAAAAATGATCAGGAGAGGAGGAGGTGGAATTTTCTACCAAGCGGGGAGGGCCAACCACACCTGGGGGTGGGGCTAACTCTCCATATGACATCATGAGGGGAAAATCTGAGAACAGCTTGTTTCAGCACACATTTCCTCAAAGGTGGAGAAAGAGAGGGGGGGATTTTTCTGATTCTTGGGGCGATTGTGGACAGACCAGGGGTTCATATTTTTGTTCTTCTTATAAACAGCTCATATAATTTACAATGGCAAATACCACACTGTCATCATACCTGTAAATGTTTAGTTGATTTTATTACGATTAATCCTCTTGACTTTAAACTCCATTGATCTCATTCTGTTCTAAAGTTGTCAATCTTACAAATTTTGCTGTAAATAAGTAAAAGAAAGAATGAAGATGTAATGTTGTGGTTTTGACTTTTTTTCCTCATGTGTTCTTTACAGCTTTACAGTAGGTTTGTTGATGTCTGTTTTTGTTATTTAAAGACTGGCATAGTGGATAAAAACATTTTTAAATTTCAATAGGAAGTGATCATAGAAATCAAGAATATATTTATTTATTTAGTTAGTTTATTCTATTTTAGCTCCATCACTAAGTTAAATATGATCTATTAAAAATGCTGTTTCCTACTGTGTCCAGCTATCATTCATCCTCGACTTCCTCCTCCTCCTCCTCTACGTAGACATCGGCATCGTGGTGAGTTCAGTTTTAATGATAATATGATAATATGATACGACCCCAAGCATCACTGGTTCATATACTATATAATGATTAAAGATGCTGTTTATAAGTTCATTTGATTTTTGGCCATAAACTCTCTCCAAAATCACTCTTTTTCAGGAAATAGAAAAAAACTTTTTTTTTTATTTTTATTTTTTTGTGATTTAACACTAAATTATCATAATCAGCAGACCAGACTGCACCGAGACCAAGACAAGACCATTGATCCGCTCGATAAGTTCAAAAAGTTGCCTCCTATTTCCTTTCCTATCCCCTTTCCTTAACTCTGGAGGAAAATGTCACAGGATCAAGGAAAGGTGGGAGTAAGAGGACAGGAAAGAAGAACTGTGGTGATTAGGAAATCTGACTTTACTTTCCCTAGGTGAATGTTACAGACGTGACGTGTGTTAGTTGTGTAAAAACTACAATTTAATGTTGATGGACTACAAAAGTCACATCCACCACTCGGTGCGTTCTCTGTGTTGTTATGAGCATCGAATAAGACATGAAAACCTCTGTGATAAATCTGAGCTCATTAAGATTTTTATATCCTAAAGTCTCTTCAGGACGAGGAAATGTGACTGTGAACAGCATAACATAATCTGAACTCTCTACAAAGTCAACACGACTGGATGAATAATATTCAAGTACTTTTATTTCACGACGATATTAAACTGTTTGTTTTATTCCCTACCTTCTTTAACCTCTTTTTCTTCTTTAATTCTGTCGTCTCTGTTAATTTGGTTCTGTCTTTCTTTCAGTTTGTTCTGTGAGAAGCTCTATAAACCACGTCTTACTTGTGTAATTATGATGATAAATATAATAATCACAATATAGCAACATGCCGACTTTATCGCTTGAATTGGTTGAGATTTATAAACTTTAATCACAGTGACTAAGAGTTAATTTTGGCTGCTATTTCTAATTTTAGTCTTAGTTTTAGTCTTTAGATGAAATACATTTTAGTTTTAGTCACATTTTAGTCATTTCTATCCGTTTTAGTTTTAGTCTAGTTTTAGTCTATTAAAAGTCCTCACATTTTAGTCTGAACTTTTAGTCCAAGCATTTATTTTCCTGTCTAAATCTGGTACCAAATCATGGTAGTGTGTTCTCTGCACCCTAGCAAACCTGGGGTCCCTGCTTTCTACAGCTGAGAGGTGGAATAGATACAGATGCAATGCATTTTGACAGATTTACTCTCAGTGGAGAAATGTCATGGATTTTGAATGTCTGATAAAACCTACATCACATTTTAGTCTAGTTTTAGTCATCTTGACTAAAACTAAACTTGGTTTTTGTCAGTTTTAGTCATCACAGATCAATTTTTGTTAGTCTTAGTCTAGTTTTTGTCATGGAAAAGAGGCTGTTGACAAACATTTTTAGACATAGTTAACCATGCACCCCTGCTTGGACTAAGCCTTTCATTCATACATAGGGGAGGGTCCCATCCACGTTATCCCCATCATTAGTGAAGCAGATAAGTGAAATAATTGTTTCAAATGGTGATACAAGCATGAAATTTGGTACATGTACTCTTCAAAGCCTACTTTAAAAACATAAAAAAAAAAAAAGGCTGGCCACGCAAAAATCCAAGATCCATTTTCCAAGATGGCAGACACATCACACTGAGCCTCATTGTAATGGGTTAAAAATTTGAAGAAAATAAAACACAATTATTGTCCAAGTCTAGGTTTTTGGACACTAAAATGGCAAGTGAAGGTAATTTTATCCATGGCAGCTGCATATTAGACTTTCACCAAGATGGCGTCCAAGATGGCTGCCACAAAAGACAAACTTTGCCATATTTCACCTACTAATAGAGATAGACAAATTATTTTTATGTCTAATCCTACCTTTTTTGGGTCAGAGAATCTAATGGACTTGTCCTAATAACCATTAAGGCTACCTGAACTGCTGCATCAAAAATGGCATTAAGGATGTCTGCCATGAAACGCATATTTTCATTTAAAAATATTGCCTGTTTTGTTTGATCCTGCCTTCCAATGTTATTTATCCAACAAAGAAAAAACACACAGATCTATGCATATTCTGGCTTAAAACCCATATTTTAAAGGTTAGGTGATTCAAAGGAAAACTTAAAGTTTTACATTCATTCAAAGATTTTGTCAGCTGCTGTGTTAGTTCCACAAGAAGGCCAAAGTTCAGCAATGGTACACTGTTCATTCCATCGTACTTCTTATGGATGTCAAAGTAATCAAGAACGTCTCAGTCAGAACCAGCAATGATCTTTGTAGTCAAGCATGTGGCATCGATTTATTGGTTAATGTAACCCTTTATGAATAGCGTAGGTCCCAAGAAAAAACAAAAGTAATTACGGTCCCAAGAAAAAACAAAAGTAATTTTTTATTTATTTATTTATTTTTATCATACTTGTCATGTATGTCAAAAGTAATCAAGAATGCTTCAGTAAGAGCCAGCAATGACCTTTGTAGTCAAGAATGTTGCATTGCATTGATTCATAGGTTAATGTGACCCTTTAGGGTGATGAAATAATTTTCACGTGAATCGAATAGTGTCCCATGTTTGCCAGGCAGTTTTCTTGCCCTTGTTACAGAAGGCTAACACAGTGTCACTTAAGTCCCGTGTGATCTGTACACCATTCGGGTAACTACATAAGCACAAGTCATGTAGAGCCCCCTTACCATTGGCTCGGCTCTCCCACGCTGGCACGCCCTGTCAATTCAGGTGCGGCTATCTAACTATATCTAATAACTACCAACTACTGTTTTCTAGCTAATTGATATGGGGCTGTTAGACAGCATTTAGGACTCTAAACTAAACTATACTACAACTACTAGTCTAATACTACAGTATTAGTAAAGCTAGATCAGCTGGCACTGAACCCCATGCTGAGTTACACAGCAGTGATGTCACCAGTGTGCCCTGGTTGTGTGCTGACATTCACTCTATTGCATTTGTAAGCTCTCGTCATTGCCTCAGTTCTGTACCTACAAATGTTAAAATGGCTCCATTGGATTCTACAACCAAAAAGATGTATGTGCACACCAAAAAATCATGTATATACATATGTTCATTAGTTGCCTAGGTATGAAGACTTTAAATTAATGGCAGCCATCTTTGTAATCAAATTTTATGTTGTGACAATAATTAAAGCAAAACCAATGAAGCTGCTTATCAAGAAACTTCTTTATCTTAAAAATTCATTAGGCAACAATTTAAAAAAAAAAAAGAAAAAAAGAAATAAAGAAAAATGTGGTCAGGCAAGGCAGCCATCTTGAAACGTGACCGCCATCTTGGATTTTTGCATGGCCAGCATTATTTTTAAAAAGAGTAGACCTTGAAGAGTACATGTACCAAATTTCATGCTTATATCACTATTTGAACGATTCTTGTGAAATATGCAATTATCTGCTGCACTAGATGGACTACAGAAGCACAGAGGGGTCAAATAACAGGATCTCATTTTTCAAACTCTACTGGATGCCACTGTTACCACCAGAAGTGAACATCACAATCTAGAGTCTGACTGTTGGTTGAAACCGAGGAATGTTGCTTCTCTGCTGGTTTTGTCTGCGTGTAAAGTGTGAGGTTGGTGTTGTTGGACTGTAGATGTGGGTTTTTGGTTCTGACGGGGTTGAGGATATTACTCCAGAGGGTAGACCAGTCTTCTGGTTCTGTAAGGCATGGTTGTAGTGTGGATGTGGTGAGCTGTGGGGATTTGGAGGTACACCAGTAGCTGTGAAACTTTGTCTGCACACTGCTCTACATTCTCATGCCCTTATATGGGCATAAAAGGGGCATGTCTCTATGCTAATGAGGAAACGTGCAAGCCTCCAGAAGAACATTTGAGTCTGACGGAGGTTTCTATTGGAAAGAACACATTTCAGGCGTATTTGAGGATGTATTGATGAAGGAGGCCCAGAGATTTAGATGTGAAGATAGATACTGCAATCTTGTGTACAGAATTGCCTATAAACACCATCTGACAATGGTGAAGGTTCATCAGAATAAAAATGCCATTACTCCTCTGAATAATAATCCTCCTTTTGTCATCTAGCGATTGATCATCACAGAAACCACCATCATGAGGCACTAGGTGAGTTTGATCAGTTATCATGATGTTTTATTAGTGAATTAAAAAAAAACAATATCTCAAATAAAAAGTTCAGGTGTGGACCAATAACATTTCAAACATTGAACTGTCCAGGTCATTCTGGAGAGGTTCAACTACATGATTGGACAGCACCGCCACCATTTCCAGGTAGGTGTTGATTCACAAAAGCCCCTCAGATTAAAAGTATAACCATCTAGTTTAATATTTCCATACAAACAGGAAAAAAGAGAGAATTATTCAAATGAACAACGCTTAGCCTTAACACTTCCATATTAAAGTGAGTGTGTATGTGAGTGTATACCTGTGTGGGTGATCTAACTCTGCAGCTTTGAGCTAATGTTTCATTGCCATTTCTGATGTTTTAATTGTGACCTGCCAAGGGACTGCACATGTAAATTAGCTTTAAGCTAACTCTGGTACAATGCATCAAATGGAAACATTTATGTTTTTTATTGTACATGGTCCCTTTACAAATAAACAAACAAATAAATAAATAAAGTTGGATTACTCCTTTAAAAAGAGCTCTCCTGCTGATGCCTGTTATTGTGTCTAAGGCTGAGCTTCCCAACCTTTTCTATTCAGCCTCCCTTACATGTTTCAGAGAAAAGCTGGAACCCCTGTGAACCTAACAAAAACATGCATTACTGTCACAAATGAGCTTCTGTTTAGATTCTTTCAACATTTTATGTCCAAATAAAGTAGCCCTAAAAACAAGAGTCTTCTCCTACAGACCTTTGTATGAACTAACCCCGAGTATGTCATCATGGTTCTAGTTAGTATGTGAAAAGCTAGTCTGAACCACCTCAGAGCAGACGAAGCTTCATGTCCCACTGAAATCTCTGGTGCCCCCCAAAGGGGGTCCTGGGCCTTAGGTTAGGAACAAATGGTATAAGGCTTCCAAAAATTTCAAAAAAGGCAGCACATCTCAGAATCCAAGTTATGGAGGACAAACCATCACCATTTTGATTTGTTTATTTGGCTCACATCATAAACAAACACTTACGTGTTTCAGCACAAGGCCTTCATCAGAGCATTTGTTAGACTGAATCCACAGATTCCTTTTTGAACAACTCACAAGAGCAGAGTCACTACACAGCTGGAGGCTGTGTCTAATTAGACAAGAACCAATCACAAATCAAAATGGTGATGGTTTGTCCTCCATAACATGGATTCTGAGATGTGCTGCCTTTTTTGAAAATTTTGAATGATTTTTTTAACTTGGGCTTAGCACTCCACTGACAGTGTACATTGATGTGAAGCGCAACTCTCCCCTCCAACTAAATGGTATAAGGCATTTGTAAGTTTTGTGAGGAGGGAAATAGTCTGAAAGGTCACATATGCAAAATACACTTTTTCAGGCTTTTCTAGCAATAATATGTCCCCCTGGTCTGTCCACAGTCCCTCCAAGAATCAGAAAAATCCATTCTGTCCCCCCCTCTTTCTTCACCTTTCAGGAAATGTGTGCTGAAACAAGCTGTTCTCATATTTTCCCCTCATGATGCCATGTGAGGAGTTAGCCCCGCCCCCAGATTCAGTTGGCCTGACACACTTGGAAGAAAGTGCCACCCACTTCCTAATCCTTCTCTCAGCTGGCAGCTGAGTGGAGAATCAGGAGAGCCACATCTATTAAGCCACATCCATTTCCTGAGACGGGTGTGGTCAGGGGCGGAGTCAGACAGCTCAGTAACATTTAAAGCCACAGACACAGAAACAGCTCGTTCAGAGCAGGGCTGAAACAGAGGGGTTGCAAAAATCCAATACTGGAGTGTTTTCTCAGCAGCAAACTTCACAGGCATGTTTTGGGGACTGCTGAGACCAAAATAAACTTGTCTTAAAGACGTAAAATATGTGACCTTTAAGTAAACAAAATAGGATAGGACAAGATTAAAAAAAATAATAATAAAAACATAATGTGCAAATGCAGAAAATATAAATCAAAAAATAAAAGTAAAAACATAATCATAGTAAAATGATACTAATCATTAGAATAAAATAATACAAATAATAATAAAAGTGATTGTTATTATTATTAGTAGTAGTAGTAGTAGTATTGGTGGTAGCAGTAGTAGTAGTAATACTACTGCTTTTCTCTCCTGCCTTTCACTGTTAGACCTGGAGGGGGGTGTTTAAGTTTTTATTGCTCTTACTGTTTGTTTTTTATCTTCTGTAAAGCTCATTGAGTCTACATTTGTATGAAACTGAAACTGAAATGAATTCCAGTGAATGCGTTGTGTTAATGGTGCTTTAACTTTAACCACCTGCTGTTTTCAGGAGGAGATCATGGACTGTATTATCCAGGTACGTTAGTGTGATTAATACTGATTACTTTTACAATACCAGCACACATCATTATTACTCACAATCTCCTGCATGGTATTCATTGTTTTCTGTTACTTCTCTGCAAACCGTTATTCAGGAGAAGATTATGGACCTCATGGACAAGATTATTTTCCACGTAAGTTTGTGTGGTCACTTTTTAAAATACCAGATCACATGATACCTCACCATCTCCTGCAGTGAAAAATCATCCACAGACAAATTTAAAATAATTAATCGAAAACCCCTTAGATCCATGGTATTCACTGTTTTCTGTGTTATTTCTGTGCAAACTGTTATGTGGAGGGCATCATGGACCATATCCACCTCTCCATGGTTTAGTGCAGGGGTGTCAGACTCAATCACAGCAGGGGCCCGTTTCTGGATTTAGGTCTAACCTGAAATCCTAACAGGGTCCACATTAACCATAAACTGTCAACCTCATTTTCACCAGTGATAAAATATGAAAACAAACAAACAAACAAACAAACAAACAAACAAAAAAAACAGCGCTGATGATAAATCATTTGGAAATTCCAAAAAGTAAACATGATAAGTTTAAAGGCTCAGATCTGTGATAAAAATCCAAATGTTTTAAGTCAAAAGATCAGAACATGATATTAGAAATAGAAAAACAATGTTTTTAAAGAGCAAAAATACAAGGCTAAAGTTGAAATCATAAGTTTGAAAAGTGAAAATATGAGATCAAATTTGAAATTATGAGACAATTATGTCTTAAAAATTCAAAATGTGAGTCTGATAGTTCAATATTTGGGATTAAAAAGCCACAATTAAGTGTTGAAAATGTCAAAATATGAGCTAGAATTCAAAATAATGACTTAAAACTTAAAAATATGACTACATTCAAAATTGGGAGTTTGAAAGATCAAAATATGAAATAAAAAGTAAAAATTATTCTTTTACAATGTCAAAATATGAGAAAAAAAGTTAAAATCATGTGTTTAAAAGTCAAAATATGGGATTAAAAAGCCAAAATAAGGAGTAGAAAAGGTCAAAACATTAAATGAAAAGTCAAAATCCTAAGTTTGAGACGTAATCTTGAGATGCAAAATTGAAAATATGAAATAAAACAAATTAATTTTTTTAACCCACATTTGTAACTTTTTATCTAATTTTTCTTACTCTTTACTTTTTCAGATTTTTAAGGCTAAATAAGGATATTTTAAATAATCAAGTTGAAGTTTACACTTTTATACTGGGGGAAATCTGCAGACTTCATACTGGTGGGCCAGTTAGAATACAAATATGATCTCGCGGGCCAGATATAATCGTTCTATGGGCCGGATTTGGCCCCCGGGCCTTGAGTTTGACACCTGTGGTTCAGCGTATATTCTTCATACACTTTCAGATTTTTACCATGTTTGCTGTTTAGTTAAATGTTCTCTGGCAAACACAGAAAACCAAACATGCATTGTTTTGAAAATGAAATCATCCTCTTTCGGGTTTTGTCCACACAGTCACAACGTGCGATCCTGGCTGGAAGACGTACAGCGCCCTTTGTCTGCTCTACGTTCCAGACAAAATGACTTGGAGTGAGGCTGAGGTAATCTGTTAAAAATACTCTATAAAAACTGCACACTAACAAGAATAGTAAATACTGACCTCATCATTTATAGAGCATTACTAAGGACAGGTACAGACCTTTTGCAGACATTCTTCTCCCTGTAGGATTTCTGTCAGAAAAAGGGAGGAAATCTTGTTGCTGCACTGAAGGAGCAATTCTCTGAAGAAATCAATGATGTGATAAAGGACGCTGATCCTCAAGTCTGGGTTGGAAGCTGTACTACAATTGTAAGTTATTTATCATCACTTAGCTAGCATCATTTCTTTAAACTTCATTATTACTAATCCTAACTGCTGAACGCTGCTCTATGTCACAGGTAGGGCATATGGGCTCTTCTGCATCTACCCCAGCCTACATCAAGAAGACACCAGGAGGTAAATCCATCCATCCATTAATCCATTAATATTAACACCTTGGGTCAGAATGTAAAATTAGTTGTTCTGGACCCTGGCTTGAAGTTCACCAGCTACCTGTTAAAGAGACTGAGTCCTACAGGGGTCAGAGGGTGAGTTTCATGTGGAGGTGATGCTTCACCCCGACCCCTTCACAACCTCCACACAGCTTCAGCAGATGCTGGTCATTATCATGTGGTTCTGCTCCAGGTTTCCCCTCTAAAGGACTTTTATTTTTCTCATTGAAACATTGCTAAACACTGATAGTGCTGAGCCCTTGGTGATTTAATCTTTAGAAAATGCCATAGAGCTGGGACTAGACCCGCCCTCTTTGTGAAGTATCTTGAGTTAACTTTGGTTAAGGATTGGAAAGGGTCAAATTAATTTTTGAAGAAGTCTGGCTTAAACTCCTACCGTATTTACCAAAGCAACATGTAAACTGGAGCTTTTATGATAATGGAAAGCAGCCTCTCTGGTTTTAAAGCGTATTGATAAAGAAAATGTGATCACACCCAGTTTTCTGCTTTCTAGGGGAATAATACGGTTGAATCAAGAGACGAAGGGATAGAATATACAGTTACAATAAATTTATCAGGTGATGGACTGTTAAGGGGCGCTTTGAGCCAAACTGCTAGGGCCAAGTTTTGTCCCAGTCTAATGTGGCACTGTGTATGTAGACTTTAGCTCTGCTGCTAATGAATCAATGGGTTGAGGTGTTTGTGCTCATGTTTGCCCACTTTATTTACAGGATGGGAATGCGTGGAGGATGAATCGGGCAAAGAAGAGCTCCCGTTCATCTGCAGCATACTTCGCATGTGATTCCTGAGCTGGTCAGTCAGATTAATCTGTTAGAAAGAAAGCACGGACACAGACAGACGTGTCTTTGTGCCATTAGTCTCTCCTGCTGATTGAACTGTTCTTTCTTGTGTCATGCACATTAAACGCATTAAAAAGGCTGATTTCCTGAATCTTGTTTTGATTGAGTCTGAAACACACTGTACTTCTGGATGTCTGGACTGAATAAGAGAAAAGCCCTCACACAGGCCCATGGTCCACTCTCAAACATATCTTATATTTAACCTGAATAATAACCACTCTTATCAAAACCACAAAAATGAGGTATGGGTTAAGGAAGAAAATAAGTTGCAAAAATGGTCGGAAAAAATGGTGAAAAGCGGTTTAAAGGTTGCAGAAATTGGTTAAAAGTTGTAAAAAATGTTCTAAGAGTGGCAACAGTTAGCTGTCAGTGGCCTAAATGGTGAAAAGCAGTTAAAAAAGTGAAACAAATACATTATAAGTGGAAAAAAGTTGTCACAAGCAAGAGGTTAAAAGTGTTAAAAAGGAGGGAAAAATGGTTTAGAGTGACAAAAATAGGTTTAAAGTGGATAAAATGGATAAAGCAGGGAATATGAGTTAAGAGGAAAAAAGTTGAAAAAATGGTGAAAAGCACTTAAAAGGTTGCAAAACTAGTTAAAAGTTCTAAAAATGTTTTAAGAGTGGCAACAATTGGCTGTCAGTGGCAAAAATGTTGAAACACAGTAAAAAAAAAAAAAGTGAAACAATGCATTATGAGTGGCAACAATTTGGCATAAGCAAGAGGGGAAAAGAGGTTAAAAAGAGGCAAAAAAGGTTTAGAGTGACAAAAAGTAGGTTTAAAGAGGCTAATAGGGATAAAGCAGCAAATACTGTAGCATTAAGAATGCATTCCCTGTCTTTACGTGAAGGTGCTATGATCTGTGCAAAAGATGACCATATGAATGTGTTCAGTTCTCTGGAAAGATCTGGTCAGATTGAATCCAAGCACAGCTCAGTTATGAGCGACTTCTATTTTCTTATAAAGTATGCGAATTTGATGGCTCAACAAGGAAACGCCCTTTGAGTTATGCACACAGGCTAAATACGTTTTCATCAATAAGCTAACCCAGGTATGAGCCGAACAGGATGAACTCCCTAGGACAAGATAATACTAGAGGGACCTAGGCAAAAATACCCCACTCATGACTGATTTATTGAAAATGGTGGATTTCATATTGGAGCTAGGGTATTGCTCCAAGAGGTGTTTTTGTAGATCAAGTCGAGCTGAATCAACCTGCCAAATTTCATAATTCAAGGACAAAGCCGAAGGAGGGGGCTTTAGCTTTGAAAACTGTGAGGGAGTGCTACTGAGGCAATCTGGCAATCTAAGTTAAAGCTGACAAAATATTACATTTGTAACAAAACCTGGTGTAGCTGCAAAAATTCCATGACTTATTGAGCACGCTGATGCCCTCAAAAGTCCAAAAAAAGACCAAGAAGAGCAATAATCCTTTGGACTTTTGAAATATCATGAGGTTAGTCCTCAGACTGAGTCACTGCTCAGGCCCTAATGAGGATCAGTGCAAATCTGAAGGGTTGCTTGTGTTTGTCTTTTAAATTTTGAAAGTATTTGGTCCAGTCTCACAGGCAGTGTACCACTCTGAACTGCTGTCTGTCATGGGCCAGACTGGCTTGCACAGCAGCCGCCACATTACCAACCATACAGCAACTACCCACATCAGAAATGACCAAACAGAAACTTTCCAATCACTGGCCATTTTTGTCAGAAATGGGTCAGCTATTCGGGAGTCCTCCTGAACCTCCCAATGGTCACCCAAACCCCTGCTATTCCCGATAGAAATCTGTTGCAGGGGCTTCAGCCAGAACTGTTGCAGCTCTGGGCCTGAACATAATAAATGATAAAATGCTAAGGTTGCCCAACTGATTATGCCATCAGAGATTTTTTGCTGACAATGACCATTTCTTTTTCACAACATCAGATAAACAGTGAACAGTACTGCTTATGTCAGCTAAAGTTGCTGATATTATTGTGAAAAATAGATAAATGAAGTGAGAGGGATGAGGAGGGGACTTCACAGGAGTATAAAATAATGATCAAGGATCTTAAGTGGGGTTTCCCTTTTGGACATTGAGAGTCCCACACTGTTGGCATGTGAAGAGTTCTCTGGAGAGAAAAAAATCCTTATTCAGGAGAGGTAAGAATCTGACCTATGGGTGTGTTATTTCATTTTCATCATCCTCTCTTAAAGACTATTTTTCCTACCCTCTGTGTAAGATTTATTGACTTGTCCCTTTTATGAAAGACTACTATTTTAATCTTTACACTGAAAGCATCTCCACCATGAAGATGTAGACCGCTTCTCTGATTATCTCATGATAGTTCTGGGTAAGTATTTACTGGTTGAGGTGGATATTATTTACTGCACTGTAGATTTTTGGTTTGGCTCTGGTTTACAGATGGGTTATTAACAATAATAACTCATCTGTCAACATTTACAGCTTTCAATCTTATTTCAGGTTCCATCAGCATCAGGCTGCAACATAATAAAAGGGAAGTGGCAAGGTTGTTATAGTTAACTAAAACTAACTAAATAACTAAAACTCAAATTCAAAAATCATTTTAGTTAACTGAAACTAAATAAAAACTAAGCTTTACCAAAAAACGTAAACTAACTAAAACTGTATAGTGTGCTTACAAAAGTAACAACAATAAAACAAAAATGGAGACAAAATATGCTTAGTTTTAGTCTTTGACACAACCATACTGACTGGTACCTACACCCAAGTCTGGGTAGTAAAATTGACTGATCTGAATGGTTAAGACTTCACATAGTGGTAGTTTTATGTCTGGACTTGTATTCAAACTAGGGCTGTTAATATAAACGCGTTAACGCTCATGATTAATCTGGAAAGCTTAACACGTTAAAAAAATAATCATATGACTAAGTTTGACCACAACTTCCACCCGTAGTCCTCCTGTGTGGATGTTTAGTCCCTGGGGTGAAAAAGGTTAAAGGCGGGTCAAACGCAGTCAGCAGTGATGAGTGAGGAGACAGACCCAGTTCTGCTTCAAGGCAAATTTCCATTTAAAAAGCTGCCTAATGGAAGTCTGATTGAAACAAAAGTTGTGTGTACATACTGCAGTGATGAACTGTCTTTACACCGAAGCACATTAAGTCTGAAGTACCACCTCTGGGCAAAACTAATCTTTTCTAATGTTAGCTAAGATGCTAACAACAACACCGGATCAAGCCATGATAGCTAATGTTGCTAATGCTAGCAAAGTTGCAAATGTGGTAAATTAGGATAAGGAGCTATAACAGAGTTGCACTAATGCAAGCCAAACAACGCCACCTAGGGACTTTCACCCAAGGAGTTTTACCAAGTTCTGAACATAAAAGGCAAACACAGGGTTAACACTACAAGTAAGACAGAGATGTAGTTCAAAAGCAAATCAAAATTGATTTATGACTGTAAATGCAAACACAGATACACTGCCTGGCCAAAAAAAAAAGTCGCCACCAAAAAAAGGTCACACAATCTAATGTTTTATTGGACCGCCTTTAGCTTTGATTACAGCACGCATTCGCTGTGGCATTGTTTCGATAAGCTTCTGTAATGTCACAAGATTTATTTCCATCCAGTGATGCATTAATTTTTCACCAAGATCTTGTACTGATGATGGGAGAGTCTAACCACTGCCCAAAGCCTTCTCCAGCACATCCCAAAGATTCTCAATGGGGTTAAGGTCTGGACTCTGTGGTGGCCAATCCAGGTGTGAAAATGATGTCTCATGCTCCCTGAACCACTCTTTCACAATTTGAGCCCGATGAATCCTGGCATTGTCATCTTGGAATATGCCCGTGCCATTAGGGAAGAAAAAATCCATTGATGGAATAAGCTGGTCATTCAGTATATTCAGGTAGTCAGCTGACCTCATTCTTTGGGCACATAATGTTGCTGAATCTAGACCTGACCAACTGCAGCAACCCCAGATCATAGCACTGCCCCCTCAGGCTTGTACAGTAGGCACTAGGCATGATGGGTGCATCACTTCACCTGCCCCTCTTCTTACCTTGATGCACCCATCACTCTGGAACAGGGTAAATCTGGACTCATCAGACCACATGACCTTCTTGACCTTCCTCCATTCCTCCAGAGTCCAATCTTTATGCTCCCTAGCAAACTGAAGCCTTTTTTTCCAGTTAGCCTTACTGATTAGTGGTTTTCTTAAGGCTACACAGCTGTTCAGTCCCAATCCATTGAGTTCCCTTCGCATTGTTTGTGTGGAAATGTTCTTACTTTCACTATTAAACATACCCCTGAGTTCTACTGTTGTTTTTCTTCGATTTGATTTGGCCAAACATTTAGGTGATCGCCAATCACAATCATTCAGGATTGTTTTTCGACCACATTTCTTCCTGGAAGACGATGGTTCCCCACTATCCTTCCAGTTTTTAATAATGCGTTGGACAATTCTTAACCCAATTTTAGTAGTTTCTGCAATCTCCTTAGATGTTTTCTCTGCTTGATGCATGCCAATGATTTGACCCTTCTTAAACAGACTGACATCTTTTCCATGGGATGTCTTTCGACACGGTTGTTTAAGAAATGAGAAGTTACTCATTGCATCAGCTGGGGTTAAATAACTTGTTGCCAGCTGAAAGATAATTGCCCATACAGTAATTATCCAAAAGGAGGCTCGTACCTATTTGCTTAGTTAAATTCAGGTGGCAACTTTTTTTTTTGGCCAGGCAGTGTATTTAAGTAACAGGAAGTGTCTGCTGAAAGGAAGAGGAGTTTGTGATTGGCAATGAGTCAAGATTATGGAAAGAATGTATAAACTTTTTTATTACAATTTATTCTTTTTAACAATTAGGCTATAATATAAACACTTCCAGGAAAAATGACTAAAAGGGGAAGGGGAGTGAGTGGAAGCTAGCAAGAGGGAAGCAGTCTACCAAAGGAAGTGTCCCAGGAGTGCACTTACCCCCCACATGTGAACTCACTGCAAACACAGCAAACAGGTGCAGACTACTGTGTGCCAGTGCGCCTATCATTACAACAAAAAGGTGCAAGGTGTGACAAAGTGGGTGAGACCTCTCCTTTATGCACCACATTGTCACTTATATCATTAAGTATCATATCACATTTCTCATATTTGTTAATTTAGCTATGATTTACTTTTGCTTTTGTAACATTGCAGCACTTACTATCCCGGGTTTGTTTGTGTCAGCATTTAGTTACAGTTTACACCAAAGCACAAAGTAATTTAAAGCAAACACACAGTTTTGAGTTGATTAAATCACCTTTATTTAGTCTTGGTTTCATTAACTATGATTTTCATGCTTCTTTGTGTATACTCACATTTGTTTGTTCCTTTGTTTAGTGTGCCATGAGGTCTGGCAGCTAAAGAGGGCCGGCCCAGCACTTCCTGCCTATATATAGAGTTGGTGATGTCATCAGAGACATCCCTGGGCTGTACCAACTGTGGGGATTTTCCTTTTGATTCGTGTTTTCTTTTGAAACTTGTAATGTTTCTTTTAGCAATTAGATTTATATCATTTGATTATTCAAAAGCCATTTAGTTGTGTATATGAGTTAAGGTTAATTTCAGAGTTAGATTCATTTCTTTGTATGAAGAGAAACGTGGGTTTCCACCCTTGGGAAGTAGTTCTCTATCAGCTGCAGCCACTCTTGTAATTGAGCAGCCTATAAAGCCAGGAGAGTTTGCATTTGCAGGGGGAGAGACAGGGAGGCCGTGCTGCCTCTAACACGTGCCTTACTTTAATTTAGTTATGATTTAGTTTAGTTTGACTTGATTTTCCTTCAATTTTGGTTGTTTTTTGATAAGTTAATGCTAGTGATGGTGAGATGAAGCTTCATGAAGCATTGAAGCTTTCCAGCCAATTGGTTCAGAAAAGGGTTCATTTCTCGAGGCTTCATGGGCACACGAAACCACCTGCAGGCCAAAGTGTGTAAAACAGGCAGCTGTGACCTTAGCTATGTAATCTGTGATACACTGTAGTATATGTCAGTAACAGCTGTTGGAAATTACTGATGAAAAAACTGTATGAATATAATTTGTTCAAATCAATATATTGTATTTTCAAGTGACTTTATAATGACTGCTTTATCATATACATGTATCATAATAAACATGGGTAGTGTCATATAATATAATAGTGGCAGTATAGGGTAATATTTGTGTTCTGTATCACTTTTGTAAAATGGCATTGTTTAAGCAGGCAGGGGACAGTGAGTATGCTTGTGTAACTTGGAAGACGAAAATGAATATGCTTGTGTAACCAGGACAATGATGCACAGTAAAGGGGAGGTTTTATTCATTTTTATTAAGAAACAATAGTTTTTCCACGGTGTTCGGGCTGAGGCCATTTCTCTTCTTAGACACAACTTCCCCAGCTTTTGAAAAGACCCTTTCACAGGGCACCGATGAGGCAGGTGTGCACAAGTATCCAATAGCAAGTCTGTACACATTTGGATAGATCATCTTCTGCCTGTTCCAGTATTAAAGAGGGTCCTCCAGTCTTCCGATGTTCTGCTCAGACATGTACCGCTGGACCTCAACGGTAGCATCTGCCGTAACATTTTGTGTGCGCCTAGACTCCATGACAGTATGGTCCAGGTGACACCACAGTTTGTTGCCTGAGAAGAATATACAGATCATGATAGTGAATGTTTAAATAATCAAAATTGACTTTAAAACCAAAAATAATAAATTACCTGGGGTAACAGGCTGAACATCCTGTGATGTTGTTGCCTGATCACATTGTTCAGGGGCTGCTGACCTTATTACAGCCGCGCACTCTGCAGTTAGCCGTTTAACTGCTTCACTTGCCTTTGTTGGACTAAAAAAATCCTATGGTCTTGAACCGGGGATCCAACAGTGTCGCAAGTGACATTATGCTCATAGATTGCAGGGTGTGGAGCCTCTCCCTCAGCATCCTGATGAGGTGGTCACCCATTTCTCTTGCCACTGCAACTGTTGTAGTTGTCACATCTTCTTGTAGCGATTGCTCAAGCATTTTTAGCAGTGGCACAACCTTCGAGCCTGAAACAGTCTGCTCTGCAGAGAGCTCCACCATAGCATCATTGAAAGGAGACAACAAAGTCAGGCACCCACTGACAATGCCAAACTCCTCCGAGGTCAGGATCGGGATATCAGTTGGAAGGCTTGCCAAAGCTGCCCCCACTGGCTCTCTGAGCTCCACCGAGCGTTGGAGCATTTGGTAAGTGCTATTCCAACGTGTCTCCACTTCCTGAATCAGCTTCAGCTTTGGCTTTCCCAGATGCTTCCCCTTTAAAAAAAATACAGATTAGAAGTTAATTCAATCACTGCAGCACTAACAAAACAAAATATTAGCATTTTGAAAAACTGGGATAAGTCAAAGAATGTACCTTAGCAGTGGCGCTGCTTCTAAAGTAGCCAACCAGCTTCCTTGCCTTGGCCCGGATGTCACTAAGCACGGTAGTCTGATCAAGAGCCTTCTTGACCATCAGATTATGTGGCAACACAAATATTGTGACGCAGCCTCAGCTCTCATCCACAGGCAAGCATATTAGCAGCACCATCAGTAACAAGGCATGTTACCTTATTTGTTATTCCCCATTCCTCCATTAGGGAGGCTTTCACACCTGCTAAATTCTCCGCAGTGTGAGATTGAGGAAATTTCAGTACTCCCAAAAGCACTGAATCAATCCTGGTGTTGTCATCCACAAAATGACAAGTCACAGCCAGGTAGGCATCCATGTTAATGGATGTCCACATGTCGGACATTAGGCTAACTGCAGCCACCTTCTGCACTTTAGCCTTCGCCTTCTCTTTAGCTGTGGCGTATTTGGCCTGCACCATAGCCTTTACAGCCCAAAGGAAAGAGGCTGGGTCCTGGGACCCAGCCTGGGTCCCAGCCTGGGTCCTGGGACCCAGGCTGGGCTGGGTGTCCTTCACTATCATGGAGACCAAGGCCTCATCCAGCTCCTGTTTTCTGGTGGCTGGATAAAAGAACATATATGTAAATATAGTTTCTGTTACTTGTCTTTCATATGAATAAACAAAAGTTAACATGATAAAATTGTGATATCATTGTTATATTGTAATGACTTACCTTGGCTGGGTGTGCCTCCAGTTCCCTCCTTGTTCTCATGCAAGGCACGGTAATGCCTTAGCATGGATAAGGTGTTGTTGTATCCCAACTCCTTGGCACACAATAAACACCTCACCTTTGAATAAAAGAAACAGTGAAAAATACCGTTCTTGATAAGCAAACTTAATGCATTTGTAATAATGTTAGAATTAGCTTACCTTATCGGGAGTAATCAAATCAAAGTGTCCCCACCCAGGGGAAGTCCTCCTCTTCCTTGCTGGCTCCATCCTAGCAACTCTCCTAACTCTCCAAACTCTCCTAACTGTCTCACTCTCCACGCTATCAAAACTGTCCAAAATCTCCAAACTCTCAACGGACCACAAATGTCCACTAACACAACCCCACATTTTGAATGGAACCTATGGGGTTTATACGGCTGTCAAACCTCGCGCCAAAATCTGAACCACTTCCCGAACCAGTCACGTGGTACAGCCGGGCAGTGAGGCTTCGGATGTCACCAATGACGTCACCCGCCCTGAAACAATACAAGCCTCGGTACGCGCTTCGTGGAAACACTTCCTGGATTATTCAACACACACTTTGAAGCATCGGCACAGTAGGTAACATCACTAGTTAACGCATGTTAATTTAAACACTGTAAATAAAAAGCTCACTGCTGGGGAAAAGAAGTCTGCTGTCACCTTCCTACCACCTTCCTTGACCCTTTGGCCAGACTACACTACACAAGGAACCACCTTGAGAGCCTAGCCTCCACCGCTAGCCAGCAACCACTGCACTGTAGGGGACAAAAAAGAAAGAGTTACACAAAAGAAATGGTTAAAAGTGTATAAAACCAGTTGGTTCGAGATAAAAGACTATTTTAAATACAACAATTCAATAAAATGCTACAAAACAGAAAACAAAACAAAACAAAACCTAAGGACAAAACAGCAGCTGGTCGTGTCTGTAATATAAAAACAAGAATCATTACACTGTCATAAAAATATGATTAACATGTAATTGTTTCAGACACTTCCTGCCAACAAACATGCAGCCGCTCATACCTGCACAGGTACATTTAACCAGATGTCCTCGAACCCGCTTTAAACCACTACAAAAGATACAAATACAAATGTTAACTTTCAGTAAAGAGTAAAATGTGTTCAACATTGTTTAAAAGTTGACAAACCTCTAATCAATGGACACCAAGACGACCAGGTAATATGGTGCAAACAGGAAGGAGACTATTTATGTCACAGAGTTCAGGCAGGCAAAATCCAAAAACAAAAGGAGAAGGACCCAAAATGCATATAAACTAGGAGAAACTGGTTTAATGTAACAAACAAACAAAAGAACTACTTACAACTAAAACACTGGAATCAAAATCAAAGAAACAAAACAAAATCCACAGGAGCACGAGGGAAACACGAGGAGTAACTGACACGAGGAAGACATCAACAATGAACCGACACAGACACAGAGCTTATATACACAGGGAGTGATTAACAATGGAGGACAGGTGTGGACAATCAGACACAGGTGAAACTTGTGAAGGTAATCAATGAGGAGGGAAACTAAAACACAGGGAGGACACCTGAACATAAAACACAGAGAGTAAATCTAAAACATGGTATAAGTAAACAAGAAGCACAGGGAATAAACTACACAAGAAACACAGGGAGTAAAACAAAACATGAAACACAGGAATTAACTAAACATGAAACACAGGGAATGTAAAACTAACATGAAGCAGGGAATTACTAAACATGAAACACGAGGACTAAAACTAGACATGAAACAAGGAATAACTAGACATAAAATACAAGGAGTAACTAAACATAAAACACAGGGAATAACCTAAACATGAAGCACAGAGAATAAACTAGACATGAAATGCAGAGAATACTAAACATGAAGCACATAAAACACAGAAACACAAGGGCTAAAGAAAACTCCTAATAACTCAAAAGCTAATACAAAGTCAAACTAGAAATCACAGAATTCACAAAGGATAACCATAGGAAAACTCAGAAACAAAATAAATCAAAACCTGGATCATGACAATTTAAAAACAAACACAATTTAGCTACTGATTAAAAGATCACAACTCAAAGTAAATTGTAGACTAAAATGATCAAGGCCACATTACCAGTTTTTTTTTTTTTTTAAACATTTATTTAACCAGTAAAGACCCATTGAGATCGAGATCTCTTTTACAAGGGTGACCTGGCCATGTGGTCAGCAGCACACGTCATAATAAATAATCATATTCAACAATTAGTAGGCAATATGTTGCCTACTAATTGTAGGCAACATATTGCCTACTACCGTAGGCACACAGTTACCAGTTCTGACCATGTGGCAGCCACCGGGCAAAGACAAAGGGGAAAGTATCCTGCCATGGGTGCCTTAAATAGGCTCTGCCAATTTAGGGGGATAGGAAAAGGGGAGGAGTTCACCTAAATTTTGGAGAGGCTGCACAGCTTGCAGCCTCTGAATCCAGATACTCTCTGCTACACTAACAACAACATGGGATCAAGCTATGATAGCTAATGTTGCTAATGTTAGCAAAGACGCTAACAACAACATAGGACTAGCTACACGACGCAGTCCAGCATTACTCTAAAATTAAAGTAAAATGTGAGGACTTTTAATGGACTAAAACTAGACTAAAATGTTTTGAGTTTTTGTCGACTAAAACTAGACTAAAACTATAAAGGGTAGAAATGACTACAATGGGACTACAACTAAAATGCATTTCATTTAAAGACTTAAACTAAAACTAAAATTAAAAATAGCTGCCAAAATTTACACTGCTCTCAGGAGCTCAGTGAATTCCAGCATGGTACTGTGATAGGATGCCACCTCTGCAACAAGTCCAGTGGTGAAATTTCCTTGCTCCTAAATATTCCACAGTCAACTGTCGGTGGTAATATAACAAAGTGGAAGCCATTTAACCTTGCAAAGCAGATGGATACGCCTGTTTCCTTGTTTTTCACTGGCAAATCCATCCCGCAAAGCTCCCGTCTGAACCGTTTGGGCCCGGTTAGACAGTGACAGGACCAATCAGCGACGAGGGGCAATACTTTCAGCCACAGCAGTCTCGTTACATAAACAAACAGCAGCAGGAGCTGATGCAGTTATGGAGGAAGAGATTAGCGTGGATGCTGCTAAAGTGCCAGTTTTATCAGAACTTGATGACATGTCTTCATGAAAAGAAGAACAAAGAACAGCAGTGAGTTGTTTTCTTTTCAAAAAGTTGAGTACTTACATGTCTACAGTTGCCATGTTTTGCGTTTTTCCTCACTAGCTGCACACACAGAGCCCCATAGCAGCTTCGTCACATGTTTTGTTGCTCTTACTGGCCCGTAGAGATGTGATAGAACATTCATCCAATCACACTCCAAGTTTTTTTCAAATCCTCTGCCTTTTCTCAAACGTTTCCTATTGAAGCTTTCCCAGATGGATGTGTGAAACACATCCATCTGGCGTGTCAGGTTAGAAGCCATTGGGAACGACAGCAACTCAGCCACCAAGTGGTAGGTCACGTAAAATGATGGAGTGGGCTCAGTCGATGCTGAGGCGCATAGTGCGCAGAGGTCACCAAATTTCTGCAGAGTCAACGGCTACAGACCTCCAAACTTCATGTGGCCTTCAGATTAGCTCAAGAACAGTGCGTAGAGAGCTTCATGGAATGGGTTTCCATGGCCGAGCAGCTGCATTCAAGCCATACATCACCAAGTGCAATGCAAAGTGTTAGATGCAGTGGTGCAAAGCACGCCACCACTGGACTCTAGAGCAGAGGCAGACTGGCCATCTGTGTGTTCTGGAGAATCACAGAACGGCTGGTATGCCAGGACAGCCGGTGGCGGCCACGCAGTCATCACCTGTTTTTTCCCCCTGCTAATCTACTGTTTCATGCTCCAGTCCAGTAGGCAGCAGCAATGCAAGTTGGATGCCAGCCGCCCGTGCAATTATTGAAAAGATAAAGACGAAGGAGCAGAAGAAGAAGTAGTAATAGTGGCAACAAAGACAATATTTTAGTAGTGGAAGTGGATCTTTGGTAGTCAAAGTGGCAACAATATGGATAACAGAGGTAAAAAATGCAAAGAAAAGGGGGAGACTGAGACGGCAAGGGAAAAAAATTGCCACATTTAATGAGTGAAGCTGCTAAATATCGCAAGTTAACTGAAATGTGCAGCAGCACTGCAGCACATGTTCAAGTTGATTTTAGCAGCATCTAAGGAGTGAGTGTTGAGGCCAGGACTCATGGCAGCCATACAGCTGTGCAGCCTCAGCATGGTCACCTGTGATGATGAGGGACAGAGAGATGAGGTGGTAAAAGTTCCACAGATACAGATACAGGGCGAGTAAGTATGGAACATGAGAAAGGGAGAAAGAGAGTTAAAGGCTTTGCTCACTGAGTCAGATTATTTTGTCCAAATTTTTTGCATGTTAAAAAAGAAAATCGAGCTCATGTTGTTCTAACGACGTTTGCAGCCTGACGCCAAAATTTTTGTCCGTCATATTTTTATTCGGAACAGGTTAGAATTTATTTGAAATTTCACATCAGTCCAAGTCATTTAAATGGGTGAGTGATGATTCAAAACTGTGCCCGCAGCTTCCCCCTCACTTGCTCACCCCCGCCTGACCCCTCCTCCCTCTCTCTCTCCTTCTTTCTCGCACTAACCTCACTTTAAACACCAAAGTTTTCTCATTTATTCTGTGGATATAAACTGTTGAATTATAACAGATAGATGGGTGATTCATGATTCAGCACCCGTTGCTTTCTTCTTTATTCTCATTTTATTCTCATTCACCCCCGTCCAACTCCTCCCTCTCTCCCACTCCTGAACTCTCGCTGCAAACACCGTAGTTTGCTGGTGTGTAATGTGGATATCAGCTATGGAAATACACAGATAAAGGCATACATTGTAACCTACTCACAGTTCATAACAGAGAGAATTAAAAAGTTGCTCTCTCTATTTCTCCAGGGTGGCTCAGTGCTATTACGCATGAATGGGTGCTGAATGAAGCTCTCTGTCATGCTGGATCCAGCAGGATTTTAAAAGAATGACAGAGACACAGGCTTGCAGTACGAAACAATTTGCCACATTCTCTGAATTTTCGCAGTGAAGGCAAATAAAAACGCATCGGATCCAGTGTGCAATGTCCAAGTGCATGACGTTTTTTCGGATTACGGATCTGAAAAAAAAAAAAAAAAACACATCCGAAAATAACGGACCCAGTGTGTAAAGACCTTTACTTGCTAGGGTTGATGTTAGCAAATGTTATTCAGGTTGCTACATTTGTATCTATACCCAGTTTGTGTAGCTCAGCACAATGCAAAAAATGAAATAAAATGAAATGAAATAATGATTACAGTAGTTAAAACAGCTCCACTTTAAACATTTGACGCATGCAGTTGTAATATTAAGAAATATAAAAAATTGTACAAAACTGTTGGGGACTGTTGTGCTTTTACTTTTTAAGTTTTGGTAACATTCCAGTTTTCTGATAATACTTATAATCTTTGAAGACTTTGATTACAGAAGTTACATTTGAAGTGGTGTATTTTCATTAAAATGTGTAATTATTATTTGTGCAGTAAGATTGATTACTGCATAAATTAATTAAGATTATTAATAAAGTCATTTTAAGATTGCATGGAATAGATGATATAATATGCTGTTATAATCAATTTGATACATAAAACCTGTTTTTTAAAAAAATCCATTCTATCATTACGTATGATAGAATGATATCATCTTTAATTGATTTAAACAACTTCAGCGTTGCGTGCTCGACGTTGATGAGTTTCCACGCACCGATTGTTGCGGGCCAGGCTGAGTCAAAGTCCAGGGCTGTTTTTTAGTCCCAGTCCATCCCTGCTCTAGAGCAGTGGACATGTGTTCTCTGGAGTGACGAATCACGCTTCTCCATCTGGTAATCTGATTAATGAGTCTGGGTTTAGCGCTTGCAAGGAAAGGGTACTTCTCTGACTGCATTGTGCCAAGTGTAAAGTTTGGTGGAGGGGGAATTATGGTGTGGGCTTGTTTTTCAGGAGCTGGGCTTGGCCCCTTAGTTCCAGTGAAAGGAACTCTGAATGCTTCAGCATACCAAGAGATTTTGGACAACTCCATGCTCTCAACTTTGTGGGAACAGTTTGGGGATGGCGCCTTCCTGTTCCAACATGACTGTGCACCAGTGCACAAAGCAAGGTCCATAAAGACATGGATGAGAGAGTTTGGTGTGGATGAACTTGACTGGCCTGCACAGAGTCCTGACCTCAACCCCATAGAACACCTTTGGGATGAATTAGAGCAGAGACTGAGAGCCAGGCCTTCTCGTCCAACATCAGTGTGTGACCTCACAAATGTGCTTCTGGAAGAATGGTCAAAAATTCCCATAAACACACTCCTAAACCTTGTGGAAAGCCTTCCCAGAAGAGTTGGAGCTGTTCTAGCTGCAAAGGGTGGACCGACGTCATATTAAACCCTATGGATTAAGAATGGATGTCACTTAAGTTCACATGCAAGTCAAGGCAGTGAGCCAATAATTGTGGCAATATAGTGAATATATTCCAGGCCTGAATGCTGCAAAAATGTTAAAACACACAAAACTATTATTTATTGGTTGATTTACCTACTTTTTAATATGCCATCGGTGTACTTTCTCCCTCTGTCACAGCTTTGTTGCTTCATCCTGATATCTGGACGGTCAGGTCCAAGCTCTTAAATTAAGTTTCTCCTCCAATGTCCTCCTGTCTAAACGCCATATTCTTAATCACTCAACCGAATTTTCTTATTGTATTTTGCTAATTGTCTTCCTAGCATAAAGCAAAGCTAAACAATGAACGCAGGTGCAGTTTCTGGCAGAAAGCCAGTGATTTACCACCCCGGTGCATGACTTCCTCTCTGTGTTTTGAGTAACGGAGCGTATTTCTCTGCTGCCACCTGCTGGCGTCTGGCGAGTGGTTAGTGGTAATCCCTTCGGGGGTACCATCGTTTTGCGTCCACAGAGCTCCTATCTCTTGTACTGAAGAGGAGAGAATGCACATGGGCAGCTTATAATAGTAGTCTAACGTACATGATCGACTGATTTATTGCACAATATACATTTAAATATCGTAATAGATCATCTTTATAGAGTGCCAGATAGAATTTATCTGTATTCATATTAATTTATTGATATTTAAAGCAAATGTTTAAAAAATGTATTTAATAAACTTAAGATCTCCATGAAGTCCATTAATCCTTGATAACTGGACACCTTGAAGGGCATTAACCAGCTTATACCATGGTCACTTGCCAACGTCTGAGGGCTTGACTAATAACTGGAATAGCCATTCCAATCCCATAGTGTCCTTAGGGAATGTAAACTTAATTCAGTACTCCAGTAAATAGGACGGGCCATAGATATGAAGTCACAATGGAACAAAAAACTAGTCCGCTCAGCGCACTTTCTGAATGGATTTATCAATGAAAAGACATGAAGATGAGTGAGACTAAGAGTCATCTGAGATCAGACTATAAACCTGTACGTTAACATGAACAGTCATCTGATAGAAAGCTTAGTTTTATCAGACCAGCTGTTTGAAAAAACAGAATAATTCCTCCCTCTGCACTAAGAGGTCACAGAGTTGAAAACGAGCTGCCCATGCCCTGCAAGTGCTGATTGTCCGTCAGACATGTCAATATTTATCAGATATTATCATGTTGGTTTATCAGAAGCGTTTCCTTTGGCTCTACAAAGAGCTGTTTGTGTTATTTGAATCTTCTGATAATAGTTCATAGCAGTTAGAACAGGAGGGAAGTGAGTTTTCTGCAACACTCACCTCTCAGTGTGAGCCTGGGAACAAGATGTACATCGGATATAGAAGATAAGAGCGTCTTAGGTCACAGGTCTTAAACCTGGAGTCTGACATTTTATTTATGTCAGTAAAGTGACGGCTGATGACGGTCCACAGGCTCCTTAGGCTGGCAGCGCTGTACTCCCTGCTCAGAAAATATGACTGTCTCAGGTTGCTATAGTTACAGAGTAGTTAACGGCTGCTGCGCATTAATTTAGAACAGTGTAAGGATTTTTTGACTGGAACTACTTGTGAAGTTCGAACAGTGTCCATATATCAGAAGTTAATGGACACCAATGGAATTTCCAGAGCCAATCAGAATTGAGTATTCACCAAGACCATGGAATAAATTTGGGTTTAATGGAAATCCGAATGGAATGGAAAAAGGTAAGGAACCACTGCTCTACACCACTTATCCTGTTCAGGGCACAAAAAAGAACCTGGCCCACCAGGACTTGACCCTTTTTGCAAGAAAAACATCTACACACAGTGAGACCCTGCCCCTCATGTGCAGACTGACATGAATATGCTATAGCACTGATCATCAAATGGTGGGCCGAGGGCCATATCAGGCCCCCCCAAAACTTCCTGGCTGGCCCCTGAAGATCATGAAATTCAGAAAAGGAGGAAGAGAAGATGGCGTGGGTGTTTTAAGAGTATCTTTCAGCTTTAAATGTCTGCATCTGTTAATCCACTCATTGCAACAGTGTTAGAATGACGGAACAGTTGATCTGTTTTACAGAAAGTCACTTGAAACAGAGGATAATGCATTTTTTGTAAAATGAACAAAACCATCGTCTGACTGAGTCAACAGTAAGAATATAAAGTAATGGTTTAAACTCGCTGTGTATCCCAGGTAATTATCTTAACTGATTGTAGATGGTGAAAAATGATGAAAATGAAAGGTGAAATCAAACTCTCTGCATCAGGGGTGTCAAACTCAATCACAACAGGGGCCAGATACTGGATTCAGGACCTACCTGAGGGCCTAAAAGGGTCACCTTTTTCACCAGAAACTGTCAACCTTGTTTCACTGATAATAAAATATGAAAATAAAAAAAATAAAATAAATAGCACTGATGATAAACGATTTTGACAATCAAGACAATCTGAGAACAGTTAAATTTGTTAGTTCAACAAGGTAAAAACATGAAAGTGAAATTAAAATGTTATTTAAATGCAAGTATATTAAAAAGAAAGTTAAAATTATGAGCTTAAAGGGTCAAAATATGAAATTAAATTTGTCATAAAATTAAAAGTCAAAATATGATTCAAAATTTTAAACTGGAGTCTGAAAGGTCACACTTTGAGATTATGAAGTCAAAGTTTGGAGTTGAAAATATGAGGTAAATTACAAAATAACTGGATAAAAAGGTCAAAATATCACTTAAAAAATAGAATTATGAATCTTAAAGCTCAAAATAGTATATGAGAAGTCAAAATATTGAGTTTAAATGCTCAAAGTATGAAATTAAAAGTCAAAATCCTAAGCTTGAGTCCTAATTGAGATACAAAATTGAAAATGTGAAATTAAAGCACATTCATTTCTTTTCCTACATTCCTGACTTCTTATCTAGATATTTTTACTCCTTAATTTTTCAGATTTTATGAATTAACCAGAGTATCTTAAATCATCAAGGATAAGTTAACATTTTTATACTTGAGGAAATCTGCAGACCTCAGAGTGATGGGCCAGTTAGAACAGAAATATGATATCATCTTGCGGGCCGGATTTAACTGTTCCACAGGCCGAATTTGGCCCCCGGGCCTTGAGTTTGACACCTGTGCTCTACATGCTCTGATTAAAACTTGTATATATATGTTTATATGTGTAGTAATTATTGGATTCACAGCCCCAGGTTTAGATTGTGGCTCTGACAAAGGTTCTTTTTTTTTAACAGTTTGGCTCTAGCAGGGTTGAGTGGCGCTGTTCTACATAATGAAACCTGCAAAGTGTCAAATGTACTGATGTTGGTGTTGTTTGCTGATGACGCCTTTATGTTTTGGTCTGATGAGAATTTACAAGAACTTCATTAAGAGATCACTCCAGAAACGACAAAATTAAAAATATGGTTTTATTAGAAACAAAAAGCATAACACAAACATTTTGGAAAACTACAGAATGAACAAACCAGTAAAATGCAGCCTGACTGACATTAATGTTAATGAAGTACATGACACTAAATCTGTTGGTGTGACATTTTTTATCAAAATGGTTGAGAATCCCATAAAACATGTATAAACATTTATAAACAGAGAGAGACAGGGAGAGATAGAGAGCTAACTACAGATTTTTACTTCTTCAGCCTGAGGCATCAAATTCAGCTTTCTGCTGATGGTTTTGTCTGCATTCCTCTCTCTCTGTTGGTAATTATAACATCATTTTATATCTGTTTTCAGCCCGATATTTGTCTCTCAGTAATAATTTAACATGAATTCATATCAGCCTACAGCTGCTTAAGGTAAATGTCCCCACCACACAGGAAGTCTTCTCCCGATTCAACAGCATTTAAAGAACATCACAGAAAAGTGACTGGAATACTGGTATAGTATGGTTGTAACATGTTACATAGATGAGCGTGACTCTACAGTGGGTCTGTTTATTCTGTGCAGGAGTCTCTAACCTGAGGACTTTATACAGCATCTTCCTGCTCCTCTCTGTCTTCTCCCTGTGCTGCAGTGACGTCTGAGATGTTCTCGTACACAGGATTTAACTGAGGGCAGATGAGAAGATTTGATCAGAAATATATATTCAACAAATATGTCAATAATTCTAAACATATATATTTCATCAAAAAAGACACAACCTAAATAGATTCTACTTAAGAAATAATTTATCACAATCAAAAACAAAAACATCTGTAGTCTCAGTTACTACAGTTGAAGTGTTCTGGTTTAAAAACTATAAAAACCACAGCACACCTGCAGGGGTTTCTGTGCAGCTTATGGCTGTGCTGACAGAGATGGACAGAACTTTTACACTTTAGATCAGTCCAGGCCCAGAGAAGTGGGCGGGGCTTCTGGATGCTAATATGTGTCTTTAGCTGGGTTTCCATTACACTTGGAAATGCGCAAAATCGAAATAGCGCAATAAAAAACTGGTAATGGAAACAGCTGAATTTCGAAAAAAAACCTAAAATATCGCTAAGAAGTTTTTACACTTTTATGAGGAGGTTTTTCAAGCGTTTCGATATAGAAATATATCGCAAAAGTGTAATGGAAACACTTTTTCTGCATTTACAAGTCACGGGACGTGACGTACGGTGTCACATGACCAGTCACTCCGAGACAACATGCCGCTGTACGTGTAGACAGAAGAAGAGACGAGACTTTTCTTAACATCATACCTCTACCCTTATACATGGCTTTTGCCATACACATGGACTTTACCTCTGAACTATCATCTGTTGCCTTCGTCTTTTGTTCAACATTATCAAGGCAACCGCCGTAGATGTAACCAAAACCGTACCAACACGCAACAGGTTTTGAGCGTCAAGCTTCCCTGCAGTGGATTCACGCGAGATGAGATTTTATGAGAATTGCAAGGCCTATGCCCAAAACTCCCCTCAATGGAAACACATTCAAAGTGCAATTGTACTTAATCGAAATTTAAGAAATATTGCTTTTATTTTGCGAAAAACTGTAATGGAAACCCAGCTTTCGTCTTTCTATGGTAGAGTCTTAACTTACATTTGCAGACGCAGTGAGGAACTACTAGTATTTTCTCTGAGGTGCTCCTGAGCCATGCTGTAATATCATCCCAGAATGATGATGGTTTATAGAGCAGAGCTGTCTGAGGGAGAAGGACTTGCCCCGTCTGCGCTGAGATTTCTCCAGATTCTCTGAATCTTTTGATGATATTATGGACTGTGGTAGTGAGATCTAGAAATACCCTACTGTTGCATCTGTTGAGCAATGTTGTTTTTAAACTGTTAGAACCTGCTTTTTACAGATGATGTGGTTCTGCTGGCTTCTTCGGCTGGGGACCTCCAGCAGGCATTGGGCCAGTTTGCAGCTGAGTGTGAAGTGGTCTGGATGAGAGTCAGGCCCTCCTGGTTCTCTGACGGGTGGGGAGCGAGTCTCTGCCTCAAGTAACTTGATGTGTTGTTCATGAGTGAGGGTTAAAGGAAGCATGAGATGGACAGGCAGATTGGTGTGGCATTGGCAGTACTGCAGGTATTGCACCAGACTGTTGTGGTGAGAAAGGACACCTACTATGGCCATAAACCCCGGGTAAGGCCTGAAAGAATGAGATCACGGATACAAGCAGCCAAAAAGAATTTCCTCTAGAGGGTGTCTGTGCTCAGCCTTAGAGACAGGATGAGGAGTTCAGACATGTGGAGGGAACTAGGAGTAGAGTCTTCAAATCCTTCTAGTCGAAAGAAGCCAGTTGAGGTGGTAGGCATGTGATCAGGATGCCTCCTAGATGCCTCCCTTTGGAGACCTTGGGGAAGACCCAGAATGCACTGCAGCAGTGTTAATTTTGGCAACTAATTATAATTTTAGTTTTTGTTTTAGTCTTTAACTTAAATGCATTTTAGTTTCAGTCACATTTTAGTCATGTCCTGATCATGTCCTCGGTATGGCTGATCCATACCGAGTTGCTCTATGGGCGGGGTTTACTCATGCTGACTGTCTTTTAATGGCTGTCCTTACTGCGATATAGTTTTAGCCTCTGTTTAACCAGAACTGGGCCACATTTATGTATGACAAAGAATGAAACAACCCTGTAAGCTGTTCATGTAGGGAAAGATGTTTTCACTCCTCTGCTGAACTGCTTTGACATGACTCTGTGATAATTGAAGGGGAAAAGGGTCACTTTTGTGAATGCTTGTGGCAGCTAGCTGAACGTTAGCTCGGCCTTAGCCAGACTGACATGTTTCTTCATCACATTTAGTGCTGAGGGCAAAACAGAATGCTTTCTGCAAAAGAAAATGAAGATGCCACCCAATTTGGCATGACATTGTGATAGTTAAGGGGAAAGAGTTACTTGTTGTATACAGCTAATGACTTGTTGTGTCCCAGCTAACGACTCTAGCAGGCCTGTCTTTAGCTTGGACTGAGCCGAGCGGCGCTTTTGTCTGAACCACACAACATATCTGAATCCAAACAAGCGCAGAGAGCAACACTGAAAGCTTTCTCTGACAGAAAAAAATGTTCTCTCTCTACTCTGTTTCGGCATGTTTTTCTGATCATGGGGGTGAGCTTAACCATCAGATGCAGTAACAGAAAGCAGGAGGGGAGGGGGGATGACGCTGCTCAGGTTTCCTCTCCTTACACACAGAGGGAGCCAGACAGAGAGAGAGAGCAATATGTAGCTTTTACAGTAAACGTTTACTATATCTTTGGCTAAAAATTATAAACTACCAACAACCATGACAAAGTCACTCTGCCAGAACACACATTTCAGTTAGGCATTTCAACAGGCATCGCAGATAATTGCGGTCAGCCACATACTAGGTTTATACCTAGTCTTGTTAGTTGTAAATTAATGTCACATCCTTTTCCAGAGTATTTAGGTGCCAAAGTACCAGTACAGTGATTTATGGAAAGTTCCATCAGTAAGACCCCTCGTCCTCTCACCTCCATTGCTTCTGCAGGTTCAGCCTCCATAGAGTCCTTCTTCCTGAAGTAAGTTTTAAAAGAGGAGAGGGGGGACAAAAAAACTTTGATATACTCAACAAAGGATAGAGCAAGTCTGAGGAGGAAACGTAAAGAGAGGAGAGTGAACACTTATTGTTTTACCTCATCCACAGAATCAAGGGGAGAAGAATCATCATCATCAAGAGTCCCAGAGTTATCCTGGTGATTGCTATGAATGCTGAGTTTCCTGGAATTAAAATCAGATCAATGAGACACCGTTAAGGTTCCTGAGTCAGTGATTACAATGTAGGGGCAAAATGTAAGTCATGTCAATGCCTGGGAAATACTTTTCCATTCTGCGATAACCTTTAGTTCAGGGGTGTCAAACTTAAGGCCAAATCCAGCCCGTGGTCGTTATACCCTGCCCACCAGATCACATGATATTTCTATTAGAACTGGCCCATCAGGATTAGGTCTGCAGATTTCCTCCAGTATAAAAATGTAACCTTAACCTGGATTATTTGTAACATCCTGGCTGAGTCATAAAAATTAGAAAAAGTAAACTGTAAAAATAATTTGATAAAAAGTCAGGAACGTAGGAGAAATTTGTGTTTTCTTTATATTTTCAATTTTGCATCTCACAGTTATGACTAAAAGTTATGTTTTTGACTTTTTATTTCGTATTTTAACCTTTACGTCACATAACTTTGACTTTTTATCTCATATTTCTACCTTTTAGATTCATAACTTTACATTAAATCCTAGTTTGACTTTTAAAGTCATGATTTTGACTTTTATCTCACTTTTTTACTTTACCTGTGAACCTATGAATTTGAAATCTAATCTCATATTTTGATATTTTAAACTCGCAATTTCGATATTTATCTCAAATTTTGATTAAGTACCATGAATTTGAATTTTATCTCAGTTTTGCTGACCATTTCAACTCCTAAATTTTACTTTTATCTCATATTTTGATTGTTAAATATCATGATTTTGAATTTTATCTCAGTTTTACTGAACATTTCAACTCCTAACTTTGACTTTAGCTCATTTTTTTTTAACCTTTAAAACTCATGATTTTGACGTTTATTGTAAATTCTGAAATGTTACAGGAGTCTAATTCTGGAATATTTACATCTACCTGACAAAGGTGTATCTCTGTAAATGTTACAGGAGTCTAATTCTGGAAAATTCACGTCTACCTGACAAAGGTGTATCTCTGTAAATGTTACAGGAGTCTAATTCTGGAATATTCACGTCTACCTGACAAAGGTGTATCTCTGTAAATGTTACAGGAGTCTAATTCTGGAATATTTACATCTACCTGACAAAGGTGTATCTCTGTAAATGTTACAGGAGTCTAATTCTGGAAAATTCACGTCTACCTGACAAAGGTGATCCTCTGTAAATGTTACAGAAGTCTAATTCTGGAATATTCACGTCTACCTGACAAAGGTGATCCTCTGTAAATGTTACAGAAGTCTAATTCTGGAATATTCACGTCTACCTGACAAAGGTGTATCTCTGTAAATGTTACAGGAGTCTAATTCTCGAATATTCACATCTACCTGACAAAGGTGTATCTCTGTAAATGTTAAAGGAGTCTAATTCTGGAATATTCACATCTACCTGACAAAGGTGTATCTCTGTAAATGTTACAGAAGTCTAATTCTGGAATATTCACGTCTACCTGACAAAGGTATATCTCTGTAAATGTTACAGGAGTCTAATTCTGGAATATTCACATCTACCTGACAAAGGTGTATCTCTGTAAATGTTACAGGAGTCTAATTCTGGAATATTCACATCTACCTGACAAAGGTGTATCTCTGTAAATGTTCCAGGAGTCTAATTCTGGAATATTCGCATCTACCTGACAAAGGTGTATCTCTGTAAATGTTACAGGAGTCTAATTCTGGAATATTCACGTCTACCTGACAAAGGTGATCCTCTGTAAATGTTACAGAAGTCTAATTCTGGAATATTCACATCTACCTGACAAAGGTGATCCTCTGTAAATATTACAGGAGTCTAATTCTGGGAATATTCACGTCTACCTGACAAAGGTGTATCTCTGTAAATGTAACCGGAGACCAATTCTGGAATATGCACATCTACACGACACAGGTGTATCTCTGTAAATGTTACAGGAGTCTAATTCTGGAATATTCACGTCTACCTGACAAAGGTGATCCTCTGTAAATGTTACAGGAGTCTAATTCTGGAATATTCACGTCTACCTGACAAAGGTGATCCTCTGTAAATGTTACAGGAGTCTAATTCTGGAATATTCACGTCTACCTGACAAAGGTGATCCTCTGTAAATGTTACAGGAGTCTAATTCTGGAATATTCACGTCTACCTGACAAAGGTGATCCTCTGTAAATGTTACAGAAGTCTAATTCTGGAATATTCACGTCTACCTGACAAAGGTGATCCTCTGTAAATGTTACAGGAGTCTAATTCTGGAATATTCACGTCTACCTGACAAAGGTGATCCTCTGTAAATGTTACAGGAGTCTAATTCTGGAATATTCACGTCTACCTGACCAAGGTGATCCTCTGTAAATGTTACAGAAGTCTAATTCTGGAATATTGCTATGACAAAGGTGATCCTCTGTAAATATTACAGGAGTCTAATTCTGGGAATATTCACGTCTACCTGACAAAGGTGTATCTCTGTAAATGTTACAGGAGTCTAATTCTGGAATATTCACATCTACCCGACAAAGGTGTATCTCTGTAAATGTTACAGGAGTCTAATTCGGGAATATTCACGTCTACCTGACAAAGGTGATCATCTGTAAATGTTACAGGAGTCTAATTCTGGAATATTCACATCTACCTGACAAAGGTGATCCTCTGTAAATGTTCCAGGAGTCAAATTCTGGAATATTCACGTCTACCTGACAAAGGTGATCCTCTGTAAATGTTACAGGAGTCTAATTCTGGAATATTCACGTCTACCTGACAAAGGTGTATCTCTGTAAATGTTACAGGAGTCTAATTCTGGAATATTCACGTCTACCTGACAAAGGTGATCCTCTGTAAATGTTACAGAAGTCTAATTCTGGAATATTCACGTCTACCTGACAAAGGTGTATCTCTGTAAATGTTACAGGAGTCTAATTCTGGAATATTCACGTCTACCTGACATTTCAATCTCTGTAAATGTTACTTTTATCTAATTCTGGAATATTTGATTGTTAAATACAAATGTATTTTGTAAATGTTTATCTCAGTTAATTCTGGAACATTTCAATCTAACTGACTTTAGCTCTTTTTTTACCTCTGTAAATGTTACAGGAGTCATGATTTTGAATATTATATCTATTTTGACAGGTGATCCTCTGTAAATGTTCCAGAACAAATTTTGACTATTAAATGTCATGTTTTACCTTTGAAACTTGGATGAACCCAGTTTTACTTGTTATCTCAGATTTTGAGATTTATTGTGCACAGGTTGACCTTTTATCTCAAAATCATTTAGGTTGACACTCAATGGTTAAATCTTGACCCTGTTAGTGCTGGTTAGACCCAAATTCTGCTGGTGAGCGGATTGAGTGAGGCACTGGAAAGAGGAGTTCAGTTAGTAGGAGAATTCCTCCTGTGTCTGTGCAGGTGAATCAATCAAAGAATAAAGAGAGCCGAGCGCTGAGAGCTTTAAGGTAGGAGTATGGCGAAACTCTGGCACTGCAGAGAGTTTCACAGGCGTCTCTTGAAGGTTAGTGATGATTTCAGAGATGGTGAGAAGATCTGTCTCCTGAAGCTAGGGATGGTGAACCTCAGGGAAAGCAGTGACAAGTTACCAGCAACAAGGCGGTTCCACTGCTACAGTTCAGAGTCCACTGAACTACCCTAAAATTAATCTCAGTAACCATGACAGACTCACAGACACAGAGGAGGCCTCCTGGCGTCCTAGGAGAGGTTGGGTAGAAATCGCGGAGAAGGCTGTCATCCAAACAAACAAAAAAAAATCCAGGATTTGTCACTGTCCATAACCTCCCAGTCTACCAGGTATTAGACAAACAGGCTCAAGGAAGCGTCAAAATCTGTTTGGAGACTCATTAAATTATGATCTTCGATGATCCGGGGGTCTCGGCAGTGGGCTGAGGTCACTGGAAGTCACCGGTTTCAATAGGGACACATGGAAAGTGGGGTGTATCTTGTTTGTTCTGGAAGCCTGAGGGTGACTTTTTGCATTTTTGGCATTAATCACCTTAACAACAGCCCAACAAAGTTTGTCTTGAATTCTGGTTTCAATCAGGAAGTGGAACTACCAGAGAAGACAGCCAAACTCTTTGCCCCACCTGAAGTGTGTGGAGTTTGTTTCCTGGTTCATATGCCAGAGATCATTTGATATCTTCTGTTCAGCTTCTTTTGGTAGCGCCAGTTTTAAAAGACCTCTCTTCCTGCTGCTGCTGCACAGGAAAGCCTCTATGCTCTGTTCAGGAAACAGTGGAGGTTGAACAGCATGCAACACATGAAGACATAGCATTGGCCGACAGGATGAGCTTGGTTACTCTGTTTCCATATTACAATAACAAGGGAGCAGGAGCGGGGTGGTGACCCACAGCGCACACCCTGATACCCAACCCCTGGTTGTCCGTCTATGGCCGTGTTGGTCTGGGGTGATATCCGGAGGACAGGCTGGCTGTTGCACCAACTCTCTGCAAAACTCTTTCCAAACTTGAACAAACTCACATTTGACACAATGTCACAAGGGAGTCCATGTAATCTGAGACATGTAACACTAGAAGCTGAGCGGTCTCGAGGGCTGAGGAGTTTGGGTAAAGGTACATAATGCACAGAGTCACTTAGAAAATCTGTCAGGATGGTAAGAAGCTGTGTTACCTGCTCTGATGGAGAACGGCCGGTGACAAAATCCAGAGCTATGTGAGACCAGGGCGTTGGGAGTAGGGAGAGGCGTAGTTAGCTGCGATGGGAGGATTTATAGCTGCTACAGAGCAGGCTGCACTGAACAACCCTCCACGTATCTCAGCAGAGGGACTCACAGATACTCCAGAGAGAAAGGCTTGGAGCACCTGGAGGCCAGGATGGCAAGTAAGCCTGGAAGTGGGCCACTGAAGCACTGGAGATCTACAGAATCTGGAACAAACAGGCGATCTGGAGGTCCAGTTCAGGGTCAGGTTGTTGTTCCTGGGCCTGATGGACATGGATTGGATCTCCCAGATGGCTGCTCCAACAACACAGGTAGGTGGAAGGATGAGGTCGGGTTCCTCAGTGTCTCCAGAACCAGAATCCCTCCGGGAGCGCATCCGGCTTGAGATTTCTGGAACCAGGTCTAAGGACAATGTGAATATTAACATCTACCTCAGGACAAAGGGTATCCTGGCGTGTTCAACCGCCGAGTCTGATCTCAGGAATATTCAGCCAAATTCTTGTGATCAGTCCAAATCAAAAGGTGGTTGGTGCCCTCCAAAGTGTTCCACTCTTGCAGGGAGTCTAACAACAGCCAGCAACTCTCTGACACATGTAGTTTCTCTCCGCTGGTGACAGAGTCTAAAAAGGCACGGATGCAGTCTACCTGGGTGTATCTCTGTAAATGTTACAGGAACCCCTAATTCTGGAATATTTCCACAACAAACTGGAGAAGGTTGGGATGCTGAGCACCGGTTACAGAGTTTCAGTTTGGAGAAGGCCTCCTCAGCCTTCTGGCTCCACCTAAAGGGGTGTAACTGAGGTAAAGGCGGTTACAGGAACTGCCACCTTACTGAATAGTCCCTAATAATCCTGCGATAGGTGTATCTCTGTAAATGTTACAGGAGTCTAATTCTGGAATATTTACATCACTCACCAAAGGTGTATCTCTGTAAATGTTACAGGAGTCTGGCTAATTCTGAGCAATATTTACATCTACCTAAAAAGGTTGATCTCTGGCGTGGAACTGCACTTCTCAGGTTTCACATAAAGTTTGTTCTCCAAAAGCCTCTGCAAAACTAAGGACGTGCTGTTGATGCTCTTGCAGGAGTGCGGAGAAAATAAGAATGTCATCCAGATAAACAAACAGAATCTGTTAAGCATGTGTAAAGCACATCATTAATTCTGGAATATTTACATGGGCGTTAGTCAAACGAAGGTGCATTACCTGTCAAAGTGTTACAGGAGTCTAATTCTGGAATATTTCCATTCATCTCCCTCTTTGACATGAGATGGTAAGCATGTTGCAGGAGTCTAATTCTGGAATATCTGCATCTGAGCACAGGGACAAAGGGGATCAATGAGAGGAAGAGAAGTATTTATTCTTAACGGTGATGTCATTAAGACCCGAAAATCAATACAGGGCCTAAGAGAAGCATCCTTCTTTTTACAAAGAAGAAACCTGCTCCTAAAGGCGAGGAAGAGGGCCGAATCAACCCGGAAGCCAAGGAGTCTTGAAATATGTCTACAGGAGTCTAATTCTGAGATATTTAGCCGACTACCTGGGCAGGGGCGCCGTAAATGTCTATAAGTCTAATTCATATGGTCGATCTACCTGAAGAGATATGGCCAGCTCCTTGCTGAATGTTACAGGAAATCATTATTCAGCAGGACACCAGTAAGATCAGGCTGACAAAGGTGTACTCTGTAAATGTTACAGAGAGTCTAATTCTGAGCGGAATAGACATCTACCGAATGACAATGGGCGCTCAATTAGTGATGGAAGCCGACTTCCAGTTAATTAGGTTGTGCATCTGTAACCAGGAGAGGTTTTCACTATGGGCGAGTGGGGAGTTACAGGATGACGAAAAGGAAATATCCTGGAATGGTGATTACATCTACCTGACAAAGGTGTAAATGTTACGATGAGTCACTCTCTGGAATATTCACTCTACCATCTAAGGCAGTAACAGTCTTGAGAATCTAGAGTCTTGAGAGGAATTTGAAGCTGTTTGGTCAATTCATCTTGAATAAAATTGTCATCAGCGGGAGTCTATGAGAACCTGAATAGTTCCTGCCCCAGAGAAGGCACGAAGGAGCGGTAAATGTTACAGGAGAGCTAGGAGTGGTAGAAGTGTGGCTCACTAGTGCGCCCTCTGTCACTAGTGAGCCTGGTCTTTTATGTTACAGGAGGCTAGAAAATGACCTGATTGACCACAGTACCTGCACAGTCTAAGATTTAACCCTCTCTGTTCTCCGGGACTGATTCTGGAATATTCACCTAACTGCATGGGTGTATCTCTGTAAATGTTACAGGAGTCTAATTGGTCTTGGGAATATTAGGAATGAGTGAAGGGGTTTGGACTACAGAGGAGCCACTGGGCAGGAGTTTGGACTGTCGCTTCTCTCGCTGTCTCTCCCTCAACCTGTTGTCTATCTAATGGTTAGAGAAATCAAGGACTCTAGTGAATCTGGCTCATCCCTGAGGCTAATTCATCCTTAAGCTCCTCGGATAAACTCCTCAAAAATATGCCTTTGAGTTCTGTCTCTCCCATCCACTCTCAGAGGCTAAAATCTGTAAAATCGACAGAATTCTGCTGACTGGGAACCCTGAAAGGAAAATAATCTTTTGGCTGCTTCCTGTCCCTGCAGGTGGTCAAAAACAATTAACTCAGCGGAGAACACAGAAAATCTACAGAGCTAACACAGGGGACTTCTTCTCCCATAAACTAGTGGCCCAACGTGAGGCCTTACGGAGATTACATCTACCTGACATAAGCTATCTTGGCTCCATCTGAGGGATAGCTGCTAGGCTGCTGGTCAAAAACTAAAGTGCATCTTAACAAAAACTACTGGCTGTATCTCTGTAAATTCAGGCTGAGGTACATAAGGCTCTTTCAAGGAAGAAGGAGGGAAGGAGAAGCAGGGGCTGAGGATTAGTGGTGGCATTACTCACAGAGGTGGGAACAGGAGGTGCTAGGCTGACAAGAGAGACTGCAGGTGGTCGGAAGGGTGGAGACTTGGGTGCTGAGGCCTTGCAGGGATTTCATGATTCCGGTGAGCATGCCTTCGTGTTGTCAAGGCGTTGTCCTTGTTGTGTGATGGCTGTCTTGATGGGGTCCAGATCCGCTGGGTCCATGGTTTGGCCAGAGTTTACTGTGTGCGTGCGTGGTGGATGAACCCAGATGCGGAGTCGGGAGCAGCTTTAAGAGATTTATGTGCACAGGAAAAAGGGGACAAATGTCCGGAAGCTGCTGGTGAGCGGAGAGTGAGGCACTGGAAAAGAGGAGAGACACGTTAGTAGGAGAATCCACAGGTAAGTACAGAAATCAATCAAAGAATCACAGGAGATACGGAGCCAAGCGCTGGAGCTTTACCACGGGGAGTAAAGAGCGAAACTCTGGCACTGCAGAGAGTTTCCAGGCGTCTCTTGAAGGTGAGTAGTGATGAGTGATTAATCGCAGGTGTGAGAACTCTCCGCAAGCAGTGACAAGTTACCAGCAACAAGTCCATAACAATAAAATTAACTTTCAAAGTAACCATGACAATTCACGTCTACCTGACAAAGGTGATCCTCTGTAAATGTTACAGGAGTCTAATTCTGGAATATTCACGTCTACCTGACAAAGGTGTATCGCTGTAAATGTTCCAGGAGTCTAATTCTTGAATATTCACTTCTACCTGACAAAGGTGTATCTCTGTAAATGTTACAGGAGTCTAATTCTGGAATATTTACATCTACCGGACAAAGGTGTATCTCTGTAAATGTTACAGGAGTCTAATTCTGGAATATTCACGTCTACCTGACAAAGGTGATCCTCTGTAAATGTTACAGAAGTCTAATTCTGGTGTATTCACGTCTACCTGACAAAGGTGTATCTCTGTAAATGTTACAGGAGTCTAATTCTGGAATATTTACATCTACCTGACAAAGGTGTATCTCTGTAAATGTTACAGGAGTCTAATTCTGGAATATTCACGTCTACCTGACAAAGGTGATCCTCTGTAAATGTTACAGAAGTCTAATTCTGGAATATTCACGTCTACCTGACAAAGGTGTATCTCTGTAAATGTTACAGGAGTCTAATTCTGGAATATTCACGTCTACCTGACAAAGGTGTATCGCTGTAAATGTTACAGGAGTCTAATTCTGGAATATTCACGTCTACCTGACAAAGGTATATCTCTGTAAATGTTACAGGAGTCTAATTCTCGAATATTCACATCTACCTGACAAAGGTGTATCTCTGTAAATGTTACAGGAGTCTAATTCTGGAATATTCACATCTACCTGACAAAGGTGTATCTCTGTAAATGTTACAGAAGTCTAATTCTGGAATATTCACGTCTACCTGACAAAGGTGTATCTCTGTAAATGTTACAGGAGTCTAATTCTGGAATATTCACATCTACCTGACAAAGGTGTTCCTCTGTAAATGTTACAGGAGTCTAATTCTGGAATATTCACATCTACCCGAAAAAGGTGTATCTCTGTAAATGTTACAGGAGTCTAATTCTGGAATATTCACGTCTAACTGACAAAGGTGTATCTCTGTAAATGTTACAGGAGTCTAATTCTGGAATATTCACGTCTACCTGACAAAGGTGTATCTCTGTAAATGTTACAGGAGTCTAATTCTGGAATATTCACGTCTACCTGACAAAGGTGATCCTCTGTAAATGTTACAGGAGTCTAATTCTGGAATATTCACATCTACCTGACAAAGGTGTATCTCTGTAAATGTTACAGGAGTCTAATTCTGGAATATTCACGTCTACCTGACAAAGGTGAACCTCTGTAAATGTTACAGGAGTCTAATTCTGGAATATTCACGTCTACCTGACAAAGGTGATCCTCTGTAAATGTTACAGGAGTCTAATTTGGGAATATTCACATCTACCTGACAAAGGTGTTCCTCTGTAAATGTTACAGGAGTCTAATTCTGGAATATTCACGTCTACCTGACAAAGGTGATCCTCTGTAAATGTTCCAGGAGTCAAATTCTGCAATATTCACGTCTACCTGACAAAGGTGATCCTCTGTAAATGTTACAGGAGTCTAATTCTGGAATATTCACATCTACCTGACAAAGGTGTATCTCTGTAAATGTTACAGGAGTCTAATTCTGGAATATTCACATCTACCTGACAAAGGTGTATCTCTGTAAATGTTACAGGAGTCTAATTCTGGAATATTCACGTCTACCTGACAAAGGTGTATCTCTGTAAATGTTACAGGAGTCTAATTCTGGAATATTCACATCTACCTGACAAAGGTGTTCCTCTGTAAATGTTACAGGAGTCTAATTCTGGAATATTCACGTCTACCTGACAAAGGTGATCCTCTGTAAATGTTACAGAAGTCTAATTCTGGAATATTCACGTCTACCTGACAAAGGTGTATCTCTGTAAATGTTACAGGAGTCTAATTCTGGAATATTTACATCTACCTGACAAAGGTGTATCTCTGTAAATGTTACAGGAGTCTAATTCTGGAATATTCACATCTACCTGACAAAGGTGTATCTCTGTAAATGTTACAGGAGTCTAATTCTGGAATATTCACGTCTACCTGACAAAGGTGTATCTCTGTAAATGTTACAGGAGTCTAATTCTGGAATATTCACATCTACCTGACAAAGGTGTATCTCTGTAAATGTTACAGGAGTCTAATTCTGGAATATTCACATCTACCTGACAAAGGTGTATCTCTGTAAATGTTACAGGAGTCTAATTCTGGAATATTCACATCTACCTGACAAAGGTGTATCTCTGTAAATGTTACAGGAGTCTAATTCTGGAATATTCACGTCTACCTGACAAAGTTTTATCTCTGTAAATGTTACAGGAGTCTAATTCTGGAATATTCATGTCTACCTGACAAAGGTGTTCCTCTGTAAATGTTCCAGGAGTCTAATTCTGGAATATTCACGTCTACCTGACAAAGGTGTATCTCTGTAAATGTTACAGGAGTCTAATTCTGGAATATTCACGTCTACCTGACAAAGGTGATCCTCTGTAAATGTTACAGGAGTCTAATTCTGGAATATTCACATCTACCTGACAAAGGTGTATCTCTGTAAATGTTACAGGAGTCTAATTCTGGAATATTTACATCTACCTGACAAAGGTGTTCCTCCGTAAATGTTACAGGAGTCTAATTCTGGAATATTCACATCTACCTGACAAAGGTGTATCTCTGTAAATGTTACAGGAGTCTAATTCTGGAATATTTACATCTACCTGACAAAGGTGTATCTCTGTAAATGTTACAGGAGTCTAATTCTGGAATATTTACATCTACCTGACAAAGGTGTATCTCTGTAAATGTTACAGGAGTCTAATTCTGGAATATTCACATCTACCTGACAAAGGTGTATCTCTGTAAATGTTACAGGAGTCTAATTCTGGAATATTCACATCTACCTGACAAAGGTGTATCTCTGTAAATGTTACAGGAGTCTAATTCTGGAATATTCACATCTACCTGACAAAGGTGTATCTCTGTAAATGTTACAGGAGTCTAATTCTGGAATATTTACATCTACCTGACAAAGGTGTATCTCTGTAAATGTTACAGGAGTCTAATTCTGGAATATATACATCTACCTGACAAAGGTGTTCCTCTGTAAATGTTACAGGAGTCTAATTCTGGAATATTTCATCTACCTGACAAAGGTGTATCTCTGTAAATGTTACAGGAGTCTAATTCTGGAATATTTACGTCTACCTGACAAAGGTGTATCTCTGTAAATGTTACAGGAGTCTAATTCTGGAATATTCACATCTACCTGACAAAGGTGTATCTCTGTAAATGTTACAGGAGTCTAATTCTGGAATATTCACATCTACCTGACAAAGGTGTTCCTCTGTAAATGTTACAGGAGTCTAATTCTGGAATATTCACATCTACCTGACAAAGGTGTATCTCTGTAAATGTTACAGGAGTCTAATTCTGGAATATTCACATCTACCTGACAAAGGTGATCCTCTGTAAATGTTACAGGAGTCTCATTCTGGAATATTCACATCTACCTGACAAAGGTGATCCTCTGTAAATGTTACAGGAGTCTAATTCGGGAATATTCATGTCTACCTGACAAAGGTGATCCTCTGTAAATGTTACAGAAGTCTAATTCTGGAATATTCACGTCTACCTGACAAAGGTGTATCTCTGTAAATATTACAGGAGTCTAATTCTGGGAATATTCATGTCTACCTGACAAAGGTGTATCTCTGTAAATGTTACAGGAGTCTAATTCTGGAATATTCACATCTACCTGACAAAGGTGTATCTCTGTAAATGTTACAGGAGTCTAATTCTGGAATATTCACGTCTACCTGACAAAGGTGTATCTCTGTAAATGTTACAGGAGTCTAATTCTGGAATATTCACATCTACCTGACAAAGGTGTATCTCTGTAAATGTTACAGGAGTCTAATTCTGGAATATTCACATCTACCTGACAAAGGTGTATCTCTGTAAATGTTACAGGAGTCTAATTCTGGAATATTCACATCTACCTGACAAAGGTGTATCTCTGTAAATGTTACAGGAGTCTAATTCTGGAATATTCACATCTACCTGACAAAGGTGTATCTCTGTAAATGTTACAGGAGTCTAATTCTGGAATATTCACATCTACCTGACATAGGTGTTCCTCCGTAAATGTTACAGGAGTCTAATTCTGGAATATTTACATCTACCTGACAAAGGTGTTCCTCCGTAAATGTTACAGGAGTCTAATTCTGGAATATTCACATCTACCTGACAAAGGTGTATCTCTGTAAATGTTACAGGAGTCTAATTCTGGAATATTCACGTCTACCTGACAAAGGTGTATCTCTGTAAATGTTACAGGAGTCTAATTCTGGAATATTCACATCTACCTGACAAAGGTGTATCTCTGTAAATGTTACAGGAGTCTAATTCTGGAATATTCACATCTACCTGACAAAGGTGTATCTCTGTAAATGTTACAGGAGTCTAATTCTGGAATATTCACATCTACCTGACAAAGGTGTATCTCTGTAAATGTTACAGGAGTCTAATTCTGGAATATTCACATCTACCTGACAAAGGTGTATCTCTGTAAATGTTACAGGAGTCTAATTCTGGAATATTCACGTCTACCTGACAAAGGTGATCCTCTGTAAATGTTACAGGAGTCTAATTCTGGAATATTCACGTCTACCTGACAAAGGTGTATCTCTGTAAATGTTACAGGAGTCTAATTCTGGAATATTCACGTCTACCTGACAAAGGTGTATCTCTGTAAATGTTACAGGAGTCTAATTCTGGAATATTCACATCTACCTGACAAAGGTGTATCTCTGTAAATGTTCCAGGAGTCTAATTCTGGAATATTCACGTCTACCTGACAAAGGTGTATCTCTGTAAATGTTACAGGAGTCTAATTCTGGAATATTCACATCTACCTGACAAAGGTGTATCTCTGTAAATGTTACAGGAGTCTAATTCTGGAATATTCACGTCTACCTGACAAAGGTGATCCTCTGTAAATGTTACAGGAGTCTAATTCTGGAATATTCACGTCTACCTGACAAAGGTTATCCTCTGTAAATGTTCCAGGAGTCAAATTCTGGAATATTCACGTCTACCTGACAAAGTTTTATCTCTGTAAATAATACAAGTCACTGATCTACCCTCCACTATCTCAGCAGAGGGACTCACAGATACAGAGGGAAGGCTTGGGGCACCTGGAGGAGGAGAAAAGATTTTAATGTGTTTTAATGATATGTAAAAAAGGTTACATTTATCTATCAAAGCTACAATCACGGATAAAATACAGCAGTCTAATTCTGGAATATTCACGTCTACCTGACAAAGTTGTATCTATGTAAATGTTACAGGAGTCTAATTCTGGAATATTCACGTCTACCTGACAAAGTTGTATCTATGTAAATGTTACAGGAGTCTAATTCTGGAATATTCACGTCTACCTGACAAAGTTGTATCTATGTAAATGTTACAGGAGTCTAATTCTGGAATATTTACATCTACCTGACAAAGGTGTTCCTCTGTAAATGTTACAGGAGTCTAATTCTGGAATATTTACATCTACCTGACAAAGGTGTTCCTCTGTAAATGTTACAGGAGTCTAATTCTGGAATATTCACGTCTACCTGACAAAGTTTTATCTCTGTAAATGTTCCAGGAGTCTAATTCTGGAATATTCACATCTACCTGACAAAGGTGTATCTCTGTAAATGTTACAGGAGTCTAATTCTGGAATATTCACGTCTACCTGACAAAGGTGTATCTCTGTAAATGTTACAGGAGTCTAATTCTGGAATATTCACGTCTACCTGACAAAGGTGTATCTCTGTAAATGTTACAGGAGTCTAATTCTGGAATATTCACGTCTACCTGACAAAGGTGTATCTCTGTAAATGTTACAGGAGTCTAATTCTGGAATATTCACATCTACCTGACAAAGGTGTATCTCTGTAAATGTTACAGGAGTCTAATTCTGGAATATTCACGTCTACCTGACAAAGGTGTATCTCTGTAAATGTTACAGGAGTCTAATTCTGGAATATTCACGTCTACCTGACAAAGGTGTATCTCTGTAAATGTTACAGGAGTCTAATTCTCGAATATTCACATCTACCTGACAAAGGTGTATCTCTGTAAATGTTACAGGAGTCTAATTCTCGAATATTCACGTCTACCTGACAAAGGTGTATCTCTGTAAATGTTACAGGAGTCTAATTCTGGAATATTCACGTCTACCTGACAAAGGTGATCCTCTGTAAATATTACAGGAGTCTAATTCTGGGAATATTCACATCTACCTGACAAAGGTGTATCTCTGTAAATGGTACAGGAGTCTAATTCTGGAATATTCACGTCTACCTGACAAAGGTGATCCTCTGTAAATGTTACAGGAGTCTAATTCGGGAATATTCACATCTACCTGACAAAGGTGTTCCTCTGTAAATGTTACAGGAGTCTAATTCGGGAATATTCATGTCTACCTGACAAAGGTGATCCTCTGTAAATGTTACAGGAGTCTAATTCTGGAATATTCACGTCTACCTGACAAAGGTGATCCTCTGTAAATGTTACAGGAGTCTAATTCTGGAATATTCACGTCTACCTGACAAAGGTTATCCTCTGTAAATGTTCCAGGAGTCAAATTCTGGAATATTCACGTCTACCTGACAAAGTTTTATCTCTGTAAATAATACAAGTCACTGATCTACCCTCCACTATCTCAGCAGAGGGACTCACAGATACAGAGGGAAGGCTTGGGGCACCTGGAGGAGGAGAAAAGATTTTAATGTGTTTTAATGATATGTAAAAAAGGTTACATTTATCTATCAAAGCTACAATCACGGATAAAATACAGCAGTCTAATTCTGGAATATTCACGTCTACCTGACAAAGGTGTATCTCTGTAAATGTTACAGAAGTCTAATTCTGGAATATTCACGTCTACCTGACAAAGGTGTATCTCTGTAAATGTTACAGGAGTCTAATTCTGGAATATTCACGTCTACCTGACAAAGGTGTATCGCTGTAAATGTTACAGGAGTCTAATTCTGGAATATTCACGTCTACCTGACAAAGGTGTATCTCTGTAAATGGTACAGGAGTCTAATTCTGGAATATTCACGTCTACCTGACAAAGGTGATCCTCTGTAAATGTTACAGGAGTCTAATTCGGGAATATTCACATCTACCTGACAAAGGTGTTCCTCTGTAAATGTTACAGGAGTCTAATTCGGGAATATTCATGTCTACCTGACAAAGGTGATCCTCTGTAAATGTTACAGAAGTCTAATTCTGGAATATTCACGTCTACCTGACAAAGGTGATCCTCTGTAAATATTACAGGAGTCTAATTCTGGGAATATTCATGTCTACCTGACAAAGGTGTATCTCTGTAAATGTTACAGGAGTCTAATTCTGGAATATTCACATCTACCTGACAAAGGTGTATCTCTGTAAATGTTACAGGAGTCTAATTCTGGAATATTCACGTCTACCTGACAAAGGTGTATCTCTGTAAATGTTACAGGAGTCTAATTCTGGAATATTCACATCTACCTGACAAAGGTGTATCTCTGTAAATGTTACAGGAGTCTAATTCTGGAATATTCACATCTACCTGACAAAGGTGTATCTCTGTAAATGTTCCAGGAGTCTAATTCTGGAATATTCACGTCTACCTGACAAAGGTGTATCTCTGTAAATGTTACAGGAGTCTAATTCTGGAATATTCACATCTACCTGACAAAGGTGTATCTCTGTAAATGTTACAGAAGTCTAATTCTGGAATATTCACGTCTACCTGACAAAGGTGATCCTCTGTAAATATTACAGGAGTCTAATTCTGGGAATATTCACGTCTACCTGACAAAGGTGTTCCTCTGTAAATGTTACAGGAGTCTAATTCTGGAATATTCACATCTACCCGAAAAAGGTGTATCTCTGTAAATGTTACAGGAGTCTAATTCTGGAATATTCACGTCTACCTGACAAAGGTGTATCTCTGTAAATGTTACAGGAGTCTAATTCTGGAATATTCACGTCTACCTGACAAAGGTGTATCTCTGTAAATGTTACAGGAGTCTAATTCTGGAATATTCACATCTACCTGACAAAGGTGTATCTCTGTAAATGTTCCAGGAGTCTAATTCTGGAATATTCACGTCTACCTGACAAAGGTGTATCTCTGTAAATGTTACAGGAGTCTAATTCTGGAATATTCACATCTACCTGACAAAGGTGTATCTCTGTAAATGTTACAGGAGTCTAATTCTGGAATATTCACGTCTACCTGACAAAGGTGATCCTCTGTAAATGTTACAGGAGTCTAATTCTGGAATATTCACGTCTACCTGACAAAGGTGTATCTCTGTAAATGTTACAGGAGTCTAATTCTGGAATATTCACGTCTACCTGACAAAGGTGTATCTCTGTAAATGTTACAGGAGTCTAATTCTGGAATATTCACATCTACCTGACAAAGGTGTATCTCTGTAAATGTTACAGGAGTCTAATTCTGGAATATTCACATCTACCTGACAAAGGTGTATCTCTGTAAATGTTACAGGAGTCTAATTCTGGAATATTCACATCTACCTGACAAAGGTGTATCTCTGTAAATGTTACAGGAGTCTAATTCTGGAATATTCACGTCTACCTGACAAAGGTGATCCTCTGTAAATGTTACAGGAGTCTAATTCTGGAATATTCACGTCTACCTGACAAAGGTTATCCTCTGTAAATGTTCCAGGAGTCAAATTCTGGAATATTCACGTCTACCTGACAAAGTTTTATCTCTGTAAATAATACAAGTCACTGATCTACCCTCCACTATCTCAGCAGAGGTACTCACATATACAGAGGGAAGGATTGGGGCACCTGGAGGACTGGAATATTCACATCTACCTGACAAAGTTTTATCTCTGTAAATAATACAGGAGTCTAATTCTGGAATATTCACATCTACCTGACAAAGTTTTATCTCTGTAAATGTTACAGGAGTCTAATTCTGGAATATTCACATCTACCTGACAAAGGTGTATCTCTGTAAATGTTACAGGAGTCTAATTCTGGAATATTTAAATCTACCTGACATAGGTGTTCCTCCGTAAATGTTACAGGAGTCTAATTCTGGAATATTTACATCTACCTGACAAAGGTGTTCCTCCGTAAATGTTACAGGAGTCTAATTCTGGAATATTCACATCTACCTGACAAAGTTTTATCTCTGTAAATGTTACAGGAGTCTAATTCTGGAATATTCACATCTACCTGACAAAGGTGTATCTCTGTAAATGTTACAGGAGTCTAATTCTGGAATATTCACGTCTACCTGACAAAGGTGTATCTCTGTAAATGTTACAGGAGTCTAATTCTGGAATATTCACGTCTACCTGACAAAGGTGTATCTCTGTAAATGTTACAGGAGTCTAATTCTGGAATATTCACATCTACCTGACAAAGGTGTATCTCTGTAAATGTTACAGGAGTCTAATTCTGGAATATTCACATCTACCTGACAAAGGTGTATCTCTGTAAATGTTACAGGAGTCTAATTCTGGAATATTCACGTCTACCTGACAAAGGTGTATCGCTGTAAATGTTACAGGAGTCTAATTCTGGAATATTCACGTCTACCTGACAAAGGTGTATCTCTGTAAATGTTACAGGAGTCTAATTCTCGAATATTCACATCTACCTGACAAAGGTGTATCTCTGTAAATGTTACAGGAGTCTAATTCTGGAATATTCACGTCTACCTGACAAAGGTGTATCTCTGTAAATGTTACAGGAGTCTAATTCTGGAATATTCACGTCTACCTGACAAAGGTGATCCTCTGTAAATATTACAGGAGTCTAATTCTGGGAATATTCACATCTACCTGACAAAGGTGTATCTCTGTAAATGGTACAGGAGTCTAATTCTGGAATATTCACGTCTACCTGACAAAGGTGATCCTCTGTAAATGTTACAGGAGTCTAATTCGGGAATATTCACATCTACCTGACAAAGGTGTTCCTCTGTAAATGTTACAGGAGTCTAATTCGGGAATATTCATGTCTACCTGACAAAGGTGATCCTCTGTAAATGTTACAGGAGTCTAATTCTGGAATATTCACGTCTACCTGACAAAGGTGATCCTCTGTAAATATTACAGGAGTCTAATTCTGGGAATATTCACGTCTACCTGACAAAGGTTATCCTCTGTAAATGTTCCAGGAGTCAAATTCTGGAATATTCACGTCTACCTGACAAAGTTTTATCTCTGTAAATAATACAAGTCACTGATCTACCCTCCACTATCTCAGCAGAGGGACTCACAGATACAGAGGGAAGGCTTGGGGCACCTGGAGGAGGAGAAAAGATTTTAATGTGTTTTAATGATATGTAAAAAAGGTTACATTTATCTATCAAAGCTACAATCACGGATAAAATACAGCAGTCTAATTCTGGAATATTCACGTCTACCTGACAAAGGTGTATCTCTGTAAATGTTACAGAAGTCTAATTCTGGAATATTCACGTCTACCTGACAAAGGTGTATCTCTGTAAATGTTACAGGAGTCTAATTCTGGAATATTCACGTCTACCTGACAAAGGTGTTCCTCTGTAAATGTTACAGGAGTCTAATTCTGGAATATTCACGTCTACCTGACAAAGGTGATCCTCTGTAAATGTTACAGGAGTCTAATTCTGGAATATTCACGTCTACCTGACAAAGGTGTATCTCTGTAAATGTTACAGGAGTCTAATTCTGGAATATTCACGTCTACCTGACAAAGGTGTATCTCTGTAAATGTTACAGGAGTCTAATTCTGGAATATTCACGTCTACCTGACAAAGGTGTATCTCTGTAAATGTTACAGGAGTCTAATTCTGGAATATTCACATCTACCTGACAAAGGTGTATCTCTGTAAATGTAAATGTTTGAGCTCCACATTGATGGACACCAGACCTCCTGTTTGATGATAAAAATTTTTTTCTAACATTTGCTGTAATCAAAATGTTTCTGAATGAGCACAGCTCTTTGGATAAAGTTTCTCTTTTTGAACTCTAACTCACAGTTTACCATTACAGAGGTAGAAACAAGGTCTAAAGGCAACAATAGTTAGCGCTCATTCAAATGTCAATTTCTGGACAAGAGAACATAGAAGAGAAAATAAGCAGGACGTGTTCATATGAGACTCTGTTAACATAGCCATGTGAATAAAAAACACTCAGAAAGATTTGGGCACTAATGTGTTCATACTGATACCTAAACAGCTGATTTCCAGCCCAAACTCGCTGGGCTGATTCTCTGTTCCCACACATTCCTTCAATGTAGATTTAGACTCTACACATTCACGGTTGATCCTCCACACTGGTCTGTCAGAGGACTCCACCATCAGTCCAGATGAAACAGCAGAGCCACAGTTGAGTCTTCTACAAATCACAGCTGCATCATTTGGAGTCCAGGAAGGGTTCCAAATATCCGCTGGTCTCCACTCTCCATGGTGTTTGATCTGTAGTCCACCAGAGCAGGTGCTGGATCCTCCCACCAACCGGACTTCATCATCAGGGTCTGACCAAAGACAAGGAAATAGTTCAGAAAAGACAAAGGGGTCTACTTCACCTCCTCTCCAGCAAATCTACAGTATGTTGTGGAGTCCCTCAGAACTCAAACCTCAGCCCTGTTCTCCTCTCAGCTTTACATTTTCACATCAAGTTCAGCTACATCTACACAAAAACTAAATCTGACTCTAAAGCAGGGCTGGACAACTGGCGGCCGGGGGGCCACGGGCGGCCCTCCACCTCATTCAATGTGGCCCTGAAATCAAAATCAATTACCAAAAACTTATTCACCTCAGGAAAACAGTCAAAATCTACCATGAAGCATGAGAACAGAAACATTTCTCATCTGATCTTCTGCTACTCCAAACATTTTCATATCTTTTTTAAAAATAGTTCTTTTAATTTATAATTCTATTTTATCTTGATTTTTTTCTAATTATTTCTTACTTATTTTTTCAATTATTTTATTGATTTCAATATTTCTTCTTTTTGCTTTTTCATAGATTCCATCGGCTGCAATTGTTGCTGTAAAGCTTTTATATGCATCACTAAATGCACTTGTAGAAACTGTGTGAGTAAATACCAAGAAAGGATCATCTTCACTGCATTGAAGAAGCAGCTGGAAATTGATTTAGTTCTGTGTATATCTCTAGAAAAACTATTTCTGTTTGCACTTGAGTTTAAAAACATGAATGTTGGTATAACAAATCATTAGGAAAGCTACATCATCTTCCTCTTGTTGAATGTTTAGGAATCACAGGGCTTAGATTGATCATAAATTCAACAATCTGGAACAATCTGGCTCTTTGTCATTGACTTTAAAATGAATGCGGCCCTCTTGGTGACCAAAGTTGTCCATCCCTGCTCTAAACAATCTAAAGCTGTACACCGTTAAACTTCCTCCAGTTCAATCCAAGCAACACTAAAGCTGTTTTTTTTAGCTTGATGACACCAAACAGAGCCCCAATAAATGGAACCATCAGTCCACGTTCTCACAATGATGAAGAGTTTTTACACATCCTTCCTGATGTAAACCCTGGTCTAGGTTTCAGAAGCTCTAAAGTGGATATGACTGATCCAGATTTGGAAAGTTCATTCAACTTCAATCCAACAACTGGTCTGGTCTTCTTGGTCTGTTGTCTCTTTAGTCTCAGCTCAGAATAATTGGTCCGTCTACATCAGATTCTACCTGTGCTCCTCCTCTCTCTTCCTGTTTCTTTCATATTCCTGTTCAATCATGCTTTCATCTGTGTGTGTCTCAGTCAGCTGCTCCACTTTCAAATATGCTTTCAATCATTCATTTCACTCATTGATACTTTCATTGGGACAACAAAGGGAAGTCAATCAAAGCTCCAGCTCTACCTGAGCAGGTGAGGCCAACAGCTTTACCAGGTGGACAGGTGTTTCCAGTCAACGCTGAGTCTGGACAGTCCAGGAGAGCAGACTCATGGCCTTCACACTGGAACTTCTTAGTCCAGAACAGAGCCTCCACTTCTCCAAACATTCCCCCCTTGAAGACTGAAGGAGCCCCACAGCCCAGCTCCCTGCAGACCACCTGAGCACCCTGCAGGTCCAAGTCCTCCTCACACACTGGGGACCAGTGCTGGCCGGACTTCACCTCCAGTCTGCCTGAACACAGACCAGTCCTGTTCACCAGTCTGACAGAGTCTGTGGAGATTTAGGACAGAGAGAGAGAGAACTTGATCACAATCTAAAACCAGTCCTTTCTCCTCACTGGTTCCTGTCCAAGCTCAGCTGTAGGAGGATGGTAACAGGCTCAGACAAGCATCCTGTTCTTCACTGAACAAGATTCACAACAGAGCAGATGGTAGGGGGAAGTTATCCAAATGCCCAAGTGAGTACCAGTGCTTACATTTCAAACTGTATTTAAAATCCATTCAAAACAGTTTTCTTTAAATATGTTTTGTTTCCTCAAAAAGCTGCTTGAGTTCTACAATGATGGACATCAGACCACCTGGTTGATGAAAAATTGTCTTTTTCTCACATTTGCTGTTATCAAAATGTTTCTGAATGAGCACAGCTCTTTGGATAAAGTTTCTCCTTTTTGAACTCTAACTTAGTGGTCCTCAGCCCTGGGGTCGGGACCCCACTGGGGGTCGCAAGACACTTAGAGAGGTTCTCCAGATTCCCTGAAAAAAAAACGTAAAATTTTTGAATTGCACTGTTGCCACTTTACATCGATTTTGCCAAATTCTAACCAGTTGTCATCATTTTGTCCCCACAAATTTTAACACTTATTTTTGCCATTTTAAACCCTTTCCACCATTTTTTTCTGCCTGTTTTTGCCACTTCTAAACCAATTTTTGACACAGAAGCCAAATGCTGCATCTGGTGACCCATAATTGCCAATATTAACCACATTTTACCACTTTATATGCCCACTTTTTCCCATGTTAACCACAGTTCACTATCTGATATGCCCAGATTTGCCAGTTTGACCAATTTCTGCCAATATCTGCCAATTTTTTCTTTCTCAGTTAGCAATATTATGCCAGTTTATGTCCATGACTCTTCCCATTTCACCAGATTTCCACCCATTTTTGCCAATTTAAATCCTTTACACCCACTTTTTAATTCCCTTTTACCATTATTTATGCCCATTTTGGCCACTTTAACTCATTGTTGCTTTTTGTTGGCTATTTTTGCCATTCTTATATAATTTTTGCCACTTCTAACCTATCTCTGCTACTTTTAAGATCCAACTTCACCAACTTTTCCATAATTTTTTCTATTATTACCCATTTCTTTTCAATTTTTTACTTATTTCAACTATATATGTTTTTAACAAAATAGATTTACATTTTTAAGAAGGCTATGTTCTAAAAAAATAATTGAAAAAAGAGATCTGTTTCATTGTGAAGAGTGGTTATTTTTTCAGGTTAAATCTAAAATATGGATATCACAGCTTAACTTCACAATAGACTATGATTTTGCTGGCCTCCATGGGCCCCCAGTTTGACAGAAAGCTCTCCCCTTTAACCCCCCTTATGGATGGCCTTGTCTCTACATGACCATTCTTGAATGTACATGGCGGTGTTCAACCACGTTCAGGTATGGTTGGGGTCCCTGGTCTCTGGCACCTTTATTTTTGGGGTCACTGGCTGAAAAGGTTGAGAACCACTGCTGCAACTCTCAGTTTACCATTACAGAGGTAGAAACAAGGTCTAAAGGCAACAACAGTTAGCACTCATTCAAATGTCAATTTCTGGACAAGAGAACATAGAAGAGAAAATAAGCAGGACATGTTCATGTGAGACTCTGTTAACGTAGCCATGTGAATGAAAAACATTCAGAAAGATTTGGGCACTAATGTGTTCATACTGATACCTGAGCAGGTCATTTCCAGCCCACGGTTGGTGGGCCGAGCTTCTGTTCTCACACATTCCTTTAATGTAGATTTAGACTCTACACATTCAGAGATGATCCACCACACTGGTCTGTCAATGGATGCCCTTATCAGTCCAAATGAAACAGCAGAGCCACAGTCCAGTCTTCTACAAATCACAGCTGCATCATTTGGAGTCCAGGAATGGAATAAAGGATCCGCTGGTCTCCACTCTCCATGGTGTCTCCACTCTAGTCCACCAGAGCAGGTGCTGGATCCTCCCACCAACCGGACTTCATCAGGGTCTGACCAAAGACAAGGAAATAGTTCAGAAAAGACAAAGGGGTCTACTTCACCTCCTCTCCAGCAAATCTACAGTACGTTGTGGAGTCCCTCAGAACTCAAACCTCAGCCCTGTTCTCCTCTCAGCTTTACATTTTCACATCAAGTTCAGCTACAACTACACAAAAACTAAATCTGACTCTAAAGCAGGGCTGGACAACTGGCAGCCGGGGGGCCACGGGCGGCCCTCCACCTCATTCAATGTGGCCCTGAAATCAAAATCAATTACCAAAAACTTATTCACCTCAGGAAAACAGTCAAAATCTGCCATGAAGCATGAGAACAGAAACATTTCTCATCTGATCTTCTACTACTGCCATATGTTCAGATATTTTATTACATTTTTGTTATTTCATCAAAATAATTTTAAACCTTTCCAAATTTCTTTTGATTTTTAGAGAAAGTACATAAAATATGTTTTGTATTATCTATTTTTATTTCTATTTTTTAATGCATTTTTACATTTGTTCTGACTACACTTTATTTTCAGTTTTTGATTTCAACAAAAGATCAAGTTTATTATCATAACTTCCAAATGTCATTTACTTGTGTCTTTATTTCATTTCTTGTTTATTTTTTTGTTCATATTTTTCATATTTTGAGATTCATTTTGAAATTTATTTTTTATTTGCATTCAATATAATCTATTTTAGTTTGACTTCATTATAATTAAAAATTTACAAATTATAGAATTAATTTCTTTTATTTTTATTTCTTTGTCTAAATTTGATTTTAGTTCAATTTTATGTATGTCATTTGTTTTTGCTCTTCATTCAATTTCTTAATCAATTTTTATTCATATTTTTATTTTAATGTTTTTATTTGATTATTTTTTTAGTTGTCATTTCATTAAATGTTTGAAACTCCAAACATTTTCATATCTTTTTTAAAAATACTTCTTTTAATCTATAATTCTATTTTATCTTGATTTTTTTCTAATTATTTCTTACTTATTTTTTCAATTATTTTATTGATTTCAATATTTCTTCTTTTTGCTTTTTCATAGATTCCATCGGCTGCAATTGTTGCTGTAAAGCTTTTATATGCATCACTAAATGCACTTGTAGGAACTGTGTGAGTAAAATACCAAGAAAGGATCATCTTCACTGCATTGAAGAAGCAGCTGGAAATTGATTTAGTTCTGTGTATATCTCTAGAAAAACTATTTCTGTTTGCACTTGAGTTTAAAAACATGAATGTTGGTATAACAAATCATTAGGAAAGCTACATCATCTTCCTCTTGTTGAATGTTTAGGAATCACAGGGCTTAGATTGATCATAAATTCAACAATCTGGAACAATCTGGCTCTTTGTCATTGACTTTAAAATGAATGCGGCCCTCTTGGTGACCAAAGTTGTCCATCCCTGCTCTAAACAATCTAAAGCTGTACACCATTAAACTTCCTCCAGTTCAATCCAAGCAACACTAAAGCTGTTTTTAGCTTGATGACACCAAACAGAGCCCCAATAAATGGAACCATCAGTCCACGTTCTCACAATGATGAAGAGTTTTTACACATCCTTCCTGATGTAAACCCTGGTCTAGGTTTCAGAAGCTCTAAAGTGGATATGACTGATCCAGATTTGGAAAGTTCATTCAACTTCAATCCAACAACTGGTCTGGTCTTCTTGGTCTGTTGTCTCTTTAGTCTCAGCTCAGAATAATTGGTCCGTCTACATCAGATTCTACCTGTGCTCCTCCTCTCTCTTCCTGTTTCTTTCATATTCCTGTTCAATCATGCTTTCATCTGTGTGTGTCTCAGTCAGCTGCTCCACTTTCAAATGTGCTTTCAATCATTCATTTCACTCATTGATACTTTCATTGGGACAACAAAGGGAAGTCAATCAAAGCTCCAGCTCTACCTGAGCAGGTGAGGCCAACAGCTTTACCAGGTGGACAGGTGTTTCCAGTCAACGCTGAGTCTGGACAGTCCAGGAGAGCAGACTCATGGCCTTCACACTGGAACTTCTTAGTCCAGAACAGAGCCTCCACTTCTCCAAACATTCCCCCCTTGAAGACTGAAGGAGCCCCACAGCCCAGCTCCCTGCAGACCACCTGAGCACCCTGCAGGTCCAAGTCCTCCTCACACACTGGGGACCAGTGCTGGCCGGACTTCACCTCCAGTCTGCCTGAACACAGACCAGTCCTGTTCACCAGTCTGACAGAGTCTGTGGAGATTTAGGACAGAGAGAGAGAGAACTTGATCACAATCTAAAACCAGTCCTTTCTCCTCACTGGTTCCTGTCCAAGCTCAGCTGTAGGAGGATGGTAACAGGCTCAGACAAGCATCCTGTTCTTCACTGAACAAGATTCACAACAGAGCAGATGGTAGGGGGAAGTTATCCAAATGCCCGAGTGAGTACCAATGCTTACATTTCAAACTGTATTTAAAATCCATTCAAAACAGTTTTCTTTAAATTTGTTTTGTTTCCTCAAAAAGCTGCTTGAATTCTACAATGGTGGACATCAGACCACCTGGTTGATGAAAAATTGTCTTTTTCTCACATTTGCTGTTATCAAAATGTTTCTGAATGAGCACAGCTCTTTAGATAAAGTTTCTCTTTTTGAACTCTAACTCACAGTTTACCATTACAGAGGTAGAAACAAGGTCTAAAGGCAACAACAGTTAGCACTCATTCAAATGTCAATTTCTGGACAAGAGAACATAGAAGAGAAAATAAGCAGGACATGTTCATATGAGACTCTGTTAACATAGCCATGTGAATAAAAAACACTCAGAAAGATTTGGGCACTAATGTGTTCATACTGATACCTAAACAGCTGATTTCCAGCCCAAGGTTGCTGGGCCGATTCTCTGTTCCCACACATTCCTTTAATGTAGATTTAGACTCTACACATTCACGGTTGATCCTCCACACTGGTCTGTCAGAGGACTCCACCATCAATCCAGATGAAACAGCAGAGCCACAGTTGAGTCTTCTACAAATCACAGCTGCATCATTTGGAGTCCAGGAAGGGTTCCAAATATCCGCTGGTCTCCACTCTCCATGGTGTTTGATCTGTAGTCCACCAGAGCAGGTGCTGGATCCTCCCACCAACCGGACTTCATCATCAGGGTCTGACCAAAGACAAGGAAATAGTTCAGAAAAGACAAAGGGGTCTACTTCACCTCCTCTCCAGCAAATCTACAGTATGTTGTGGAGTCCCTCAGAACTCAAACCTCAGCCCTGTTCTCTTCTCAGCTTTACATTTTCACATCAAGTTCAGCTACAACTACACAAAAACTAAATCTGACTCTAAAGCAGGGCTGGACAACTGGCGGCCGGGGGGCTACGGGCGGCCCTCCACCTCATTCAATGTGGCCCTGAAATCAAAATCAATTACCAAAAACTTATTCACCTCAGGAAAACAGTCAAAATCTGCCATGAAGCATGAGAACAGAAACATTTCTGCTTTGATCTTCTGCTACTGCCATATGTTCAGATATTTTATTACATTTTTGTTATATCATTAAAATAATTTCAAACCTTTCCAAATTTCTTTTGATTTTTAGAGAAAGTACATAAAATATGTTTTGTATTACTTATTTTTATTTCTATTTTTTAATGCATTTTTACATTTGTTCTGACTACACTTTATTTTCAGTTTTTGATTTCAACAAGAGATCAAGTTTATTATCATAACTACCGAATGTCATTTACTTGTGTCTTTATTTCATTTTCTGTTTATTTTGTATTCATATTTTGAGATTCATTTTGAAATTTATTTTTTATTTGTGTTCAATATAATCTATTTTAGTTTTACTTCATTATAATTAAAAATGTACAAATTATAGAATACATTTTTTTTTATTTTTATTTCTTTGTCTAAATTTGATTTTAGTTCAATTTTATGTATGCCATTTATTTTTGCTCTTCATTCAATTTCTTAATCAATTTTTATTCATATTTTTATTTTAATGTTTTTATTTGATTATTTTTTTAGTTGTCATTTCATTAAATGTTTGAAACTCCAAACATTTTCATATCTTTTTTAAAAATACTTCTTTTAATCTATAATTCTATTTCATCTTGATTTTTTTCTAATTATTTCTTACTTATTTTTTCAATTATTTTATTGATTTCAATATTTCTTCTTTTTGCTTTTTCATAGATTCCATCGGCTGCAATTGTTGCTGTAAAGCTTTTATATGCATCACTAAATGCACTTGTAGAAACTGTGTGAGTAAAAACCAAGAAAGGATCATCTTCAATGCACTGAAGAAGCAGCTGGAAATTGATTTAGTTCTGTGTATATCTCGTGGAAAAACTATTTCTGTTTGTACTTGAGTTTAAAAACATGAATGTTGGTATAACAAATCATCAGGAAAGCTACATCATCTTCTCTTTTTGAACTCTAACTCACAGTTTACCATTACAGAGGAAGAAACAAGGTCTAAAGGCAACAACAGTTAGCACTCATTCAAATGTCAATTTCTGGACAAGAGAACATAGAAGAGAAAATAAGCAGGACATGTTCATATGAGACTCTGTTAACATAGCCATGTGAATAAAAAACACTCAGAAAGATTTGGGCACTAATGTGTTCATACTGATACCTAAACAGCTGATTTCCAGCCCAAGGGAGCTGGGCCGATTCTCTGTTCCCACACATTCCTTTAATGTAGATTTAGACTCTACACATTCACGGTTGATCCTCCACACTGGTCTGTCAGAGGACTCCACCATCAATCCAGATGAAACAGCAGAGCCACAGTTGAGTCTTCTACAAATCACAGCTGCATCATTTGGAGTCCAGGAAGGGTTCCAAATATCCGCTGGTCTCCACTCTCCATGGTGTTTGATCTGTAGTCCACCAGAGCAGGTGCTGGATCCTCCCACCAACCGGACTTCATCATCAGGGTCTGACCAAAGACAAGGAAATAGTTCAGAAAAGACAAAGGGGTCTACTTCACCTCCTCTCCAGCAAATCTACAGTATGTTGTGGAGTCCCTCAGAACTCAAACCTCAGCCCTGTTCTCTTCTCAGCTTTACATTTTCACATCAAGTTCAGCTACAACTACACAAAAACTAAATCTGACTCTAAAGCAGGGCTGGACAACTGGCGGCCGGGGGGCTACGGGCGGCCCTCCACCTCATTCAATGTGGCCCTGAAATCAAAATCAATTACCAAAAACTTATTCACCTCAGGAAAACAGTCAAAATCTGCCATGAAGCATGAGAACAGAAACATTTCTGCTTTGATCTTCTGCTACTGCCATATGTTCAGATATTTTATTACATTTTTGTTATATCATTAAAATAATTTCAAACCTTTCCAAATTTCTTTTGATTTTTAGAGAAAGTACATAAAATATGTTTTGTATTACTTATTTTTATTTCTATTTTTTAATGCATTTTTACATTTGTTCTGACTACACTTTATTTTCAGTTTTTGATTTCAACAAGAGATCAAGTTTATTATCATAACTACCGAATGTCATTTACTTGTGTCTTTATTTCATTTTCTGTTTATTTTGTATTCATATTTTGAAGATCATTTTGAAATTTATTTTTTATTTGTGTTCAATATAATCTATTTTAGTTTTACTTCATTATAATTAAAAATGTACAAATTATAGAATACATTTTTTTTTATTTTTATTTCTTTGTCTAAATTTGATTTTAGTTCAATTTTATGTATGCCATTTATTTTTGCTCTTCATTCAATTTTTATTCATTTAATCTTTTAATTTGATTAATTTTTTAAGTTGTCATTTCATTAAATATTTGAAACTCCAAACATTTCAATATCTTTTTCAAAAATATTTCATTTAATTTATAATTTTATTTTATCTTCATTGTTTTTCTTATTTTATTTCTTACTTATTTTTTCAATTATTTTATTGATTTCAATATTTCTTCTTTTTGCTTTTTCATAGGTTCCATTGGCTGCAATTGTTGCTGTAAAGCTTTTATATGCATCACTAAATGCACTTGTAGAAACTGTGTGAGTAAAATACCAAGAAAGGATCATCTTCAATGCACTGAAGAAGCAGCTGGAAATTGATTTAGTTCTGTGTATATCTCGTGGAAAAACTATTTCTGTTTGTACTTGAGTTTAAAAACATGAATGTTGGTATAACAAATCATCAGGAAAGCTACATCATCTTCTCTTTTTGAACTCTAACTCACAGTTTACCATTACAGAGGAAGAAACAAGGTCTAAAGGCAACAACAGTTAGCACTCATTCAAATGTCAATTTCTGGACAAGAGAACATAGAAGAGAAAATAAGCAGGACATGTTCATATGAGACTCTGTTAACATAGCCATGTGAATAAAAAACACTCAGAAAGATTTGGGCACTAATGTGTTCATACTGATACCTAAACAGCTGATTTCCAGCCCAAGGTTGCTGGGCCGATTCTCTGTTCCCACACATTCCTTTAATGTAGATTTAGACTCTACACATTCACGGTTGATCCTCCACACTGGTCTGTCAGAGGATTCCACCATCAGTCCAGATGAAACAGCAGAGCCACAGTTGAGTCTTCTACAAATCACAGCTGCATCATTTGGAGTCCAGGAAGGGTTCCAAATATCCGCTGGTCTCCACTCTCCATGGTGTTTGATCTGTAGTCCACCAGAGCAGGTGCTGGATCCTCCCACCAACCGGACTTCATCATCAGGGTCTGACCAAAGACAAGGAAATAGTTCAGAAAAGACAAAGGGGTCTACTTCACCTCCTCTCCAGCAAATCTACAGTAAGTTGTGGAGTCCCTCAGAACTCAAACCTCAGCCCTGTTCTCCTCTCAGCTTTACATTTTCACATCAAGTTCAGCTACAACTACACAAAAACTAAATCTGACTCTAAAGCAGGGCTGGACAACTGGCGGCCGGGGGGCTACGGGCGGCCCTCCACCTCATTCAATGTGGCCCTGAAATCAAAATCAATTACCAAAAACTTATTCACCTCAGGAAAACAGTCAAAATCTGCCATGAAGCATGAGAACAGAAACATTTCTGCTTTGATCTTCTGCTACTGCCATATGTTCAGATATTTTATTACATTTTTGTTATATCATTAAAATAATTTCAAACCTTTCCAAATTTCTTTTGATTTTTAGAGAAAGTACATAAAATATGTTTTGTATTACTTATTTTTATTTCTATTTTTTAATGCATTTTTACATTTGTTCTGACTACACTTTATTTTCAGTTTTTGATTTCAACAAGAGATCAAGTTTATTATCATAACTTCCGAATGTCATTTACTTGTGTCTTTATTTCATTTTCTGTTTATTTTGTATTCATATTTTGAGATTCATTTTGAAATTTATTTTTTATTTGTGTTCAATATAATCTATTTTAGTTTTACTTCATTATAATTAAAAAAGGACAAATTATAGAATACATTTTTTTTTATTTTTATTTCTTTGTCTAAATTTGATTTTAGTTCAATTTTATGTATGCCATTTATTTTTGCTCTTCATTCAATTTTTATTCATTTAATCTTTTAATTTGATTAATTTTTTAAGTTGTCATTTCATTAAATATTTGAAACTCCAAACATTTCAATATCTTTTTCAAAAATATTTCATTTAATTTATAATTTTATTTTATCTTCATTGTTTTTCTTATTTTATTTCTTATTTATTTTTTCAATTATTTTATTGATTTCAATATTTCTTCTTTTTGCTTTTTCATAGGTTCCATTGGCTGCAATTGTTGCTGTAAAGCTTTTATATGCATCACTAAATGCACTTGTAGAAACTGTGTGAGTAAAATACCAAGAAAGGATCATCTTCAATGCACTGAAGAAGCAGCTGGAAATTGATTTAGTTCTGTGTATATCTCGTGGAAAAACTATTTCTGTTTGTACTTGAGTTTAAAAACATGAATGTTGGTATAACAAATCATCAGGAAAGCTACATCATCTTCTCTTTTTGAACTCTAACTCACAGTTTACCATTACAGAGGAAGAAACAAGGTCTAAAGGCAACAACAGTTAGCACTCATTCAAATGTCAATTTCTGGACAAGAGAACATAGAAGAGAAAATAAGCAGGACATGTTCATATGAGACTCTGTTAACATAGCCATGTGAATAAAAAACACTCAGAAAGATTTGGGCACTAATGTGTTCATACTGATACCTAAACAGCTGATTTCCAGCCCAAGGTTGCTGGGCCGATTCTCTGTTCCCACACATTCCTTTAATGTAGATTTAGACTCTACACATTCACGGTTGATCCTCCACACTGGTCTGTCAGAGGATTCCACCATCAGTCCAGATGAAACAGCAGAGCCACAGTTGAGTCTTCTACAAATCACAGCTGCATCATTTGGAGTCCAGGAAGGGTTCCAAATATCCGCTGGTCTCCACTCTCCATGGTGTTTGATCTGTAGTCCACCAGAGCAGGTGCTGGATCCTCCCACCAACCGGACTTCATCATCAGGGTCTGACCAAAGACAAGGAAATAGTTCAGAAAAGACAAAGGGGTCTACTTCACCTCCTCTCCAGCAAATCTACAGTAAGTTGTGGAGTCCCTCAGAACTCAAACCTCAGCCCTGTTCTCCTCTCAGCTTTACATTTTCACATCAAGTTCAGCTACAACTACACAAAAACTAAATCTGACTCTAAAGCAGGGCTGGACAACTGGCGGCCGGGGGGCTACGGGCGGCCCTCCACCTCATTCAATGTGGCCCTGAAATCAAAATCAATTACCAAAAACTTATTCACCTCAGGAAAACAGTCAAAATCTGCCGTGAAGCAAGAGAACAGAAACATTTCTGCTTTGATCTTCTGCTACTGCCATATGTTCAGATATTTTATTACATTTTTGTTATATCATTAAAATAATTTCAAACCTTTCCAAATTTCTTTTGATTTTTAGAGAAAGTACATAAAATATGTTTTGTATTACTTATTTTTATTTCTATTTTTTAATGCATTTTTACATTTGTTCTGACTACACTTTATTTTCAGTTTTTGATTTCAACAAGAGATCAAGTTTATTATCATAACTTCCGAATGTCATTTACTTGTGTCTTTATTTCATTTTCTGTTTATTTTGTATTCATATTTTGAGATTCATTTTGAAATTTATTTTTTATTTGTGTTCAATATAATCTATTTTAGTTTTACTTCATTATAATTAAAAAAGGACAAATTATAGAATAAATAGTTTTTAATTTTTATTTCTTTGTCTAAATTTGATTTTAGTTCAATTTTATGTATGCCATTTATTTTTGCTCTTCATTCAATTTTTATTCATTTAATCTTTTAATTTGATTAATTTTTTAAGTTGTCATTTCATTAAATATTTGAAACTCCAAACATTTCAATATCTTTTTCAAAAATATTTCATATAATTTATAATTTTATTTTATCTTCATTGTTTTTCTTATTTTATTTCTTATTTATTTTTTCAATTATTTTATTGATTTCAATATTTCTTCTTTTTGCTTTTTCATAGGTTCCATTGGCTGCAATTGTTGCTGTAAAGCTTTTATATGCATCACTAAATGCACTTGTAGAAACTGTGTGAGTAAAATACCAAGAAAGGATCATCTTCAATGCACTGAAGAAGCAGCTGGAAATTGATTTAGTTCTGTGTATATCTCGTGGAAAAACTATTTCTGTTTGTACTTGAGTTTAAAAACATGAATGTTGGTATAACAAATCATCAGGAAAGCTACATCATCTTCTCTTTTTGAACTCTAACTCACAGTTTACCATTACAGAGGAAGAAACAAGGTCTAAAGGCAACAACAGTTAGCACTCATTCAAATGTCAATTTCTGGACAAGAGAACATAGAAGAGAAAATAAGCAGGACATGTTCATATGAGACTCTGTTAACATAGCCATGTGAATAAAAAACACTCAGAAAGATTTGGGCACTAATGTGTTCATACTGATACCTAAACAGCTGATTTCCAGCCCAAGGTTGCTGGGCCGATTCTCTGTTCCCACACATTCCTTTAATGTAGATTTAGACTCTACACATTCACGGTTGATCCTCCACACTGGTCTGTCAGAGGACTCCACCATCAGTCCAGATGAAACAGCAGAGCCACAGTTGAGTCTCCTACAAATCACAGCTGCATCATTTGGAGTCCAGGAAGGGTTCCAAATATCCGCTGGTCTCCACTCTCCATGGTGTTTGATCTGTAGTCCACCAGAGCAGGTGCTGGATCCTCCCACCAACCGGACTTCATCATCAGGGTCTGACCAAAGACAAGGAAATAGTTCAGAAAAGACAAAGGGGTCTACTTCACCTCCTCTCCAGCAAATCTACAGTAAGTTGTGGAGTCCCTCAGAACTCAAACCTCAGCCCTGTTCTCTTCTCAGCTTTACATTTTCACATCAAGTTCAGCTACAACTACACAAAAACTAAATCTGACTCTAAAGCAGGGCTGGACAACTGGCGGCCGGGGGGCTACGGGCGGCCCTCCACCTCATTCAATGTGGCCCTGAAATCAAAATCAATTACCAAAAACTTATTCACCTCAGGAAAACAGTCAAAATCTACCATGAAGCATGAGAACAGAAACATTTCTGCTTTGATCTTCTGCTACTGCCATATGTTCAGATATTTTATTACATTTTTGTTATATCATTAAAATAATTTCAAACCTTTCCAAATTTCTTTTGATTTTTAGAGAAAGTACATAAAATATGTTTTGTATTACTTATTTTTATTTCTATTTTTTAATGCATTTTTACATTTGTTCTGACTACACTTTATTTTCAGTTTTTGATTTCAACAAGAGATCAAGTTTATTATCATAACTTCCGAATGTCATTTACTTGTGTCTTTATTTCATTTTCTGTTTATTTTGTATTCATATTTTGAGATTCATTTTGAAATTTATTTTTTATTTGTGTTCAATATAATCTATTTTAGTTTTACTTCATTATAATTAAAAAAGGACAAATTATAGAATAAATAGTTTTTAATTTTTATTTCTTTGTCTAAATTTGATTTTAGTTCAATTTTATGTATGCCATTTATTTTTGCTCTTCATTCAATTTTTATTCATTTAATCTTTTAATTTGATTAATTTTTTAAGTTGTCATTTCATTAAATATTTGAAACTCCAAACATTTCAATATCTTTTTCAAAAATATTTCATATAATTTATAATTTTATTTTATCTTCATTGTTTTTCTTATTTTATTTCTTATTTATTTTTTCAATTATTTTATTGATTTCAATATTTCTTCTTTTTGCTTTTTCATAGGTTCCATTGGCTGCAATTGTTGCTGTAAAGCTTTTATATGCATCACTAAATGCACTTGTAGAAACTGTGTGAGTAAAATACCAAGAAAGGATCATCTTCAATGCACTGAAGAAGCAGCTGGAAATTGATTTAGTTCTGTGTATATCTCGTGGAAAAACTATTTCTGTTTGTACTTGAGTTTAAAAACATGGATGTTGGTATAACAAATCATCAGGAAAGCTACATCATCTTCTCTTTTTGAACTCTAACTCACAGTTTACCATTACAGAGGAAGAAACAAGGTCTAAAGGCAACAACAGTTAGCACTCATTCAAATGTCAATTTCTGGACAAGAGAACATAGAAGAGAAAATAAGCAGGACATGTTCATATGAGACTCTGTTAACATAGCCATGTGAATAAAAAACACTCAGAAAGATTTGGGCACTAATGTGTTCATACTGATACCTAAACAGCTGATTTCCAGCCCAAGGTTGCTGGGCCGATTCTCTGTTCCCACACATTCCTTTAATGTAGATTTAGACTCTACACATTCACGGTTGATCCTCCACACTGGTCTGTCAGAGGACTCCACCATCAGTCCAGATGAAACAGCAGAGCCACAGTTGAGTCTTCTACAAATCACAGCTGCATCATTTGGAGTCCAGGAAGGGTTCCAAATATCCGCTGGTCTCCACTCTCCATGGTGTTTGATCTGTAGTCCACCAGAGCAGGTGCTGGATCCTCCCACCAACCGGACTTCATCATCAGGGTCTGACCAAAGACAAGGAAATAGTCCAGAAAAGACAAAGGGGGTCTACTTCACCTCCTCTCCAGCAAATCTACAGTAAGTTGTGGAGTCCCTCAGAACTCAAACCTCAGCCCTGTTCTCCTCTCAGCTTTACATTTTCACATCAAGTTCAATAATCCACACACACAATATCTTTACCACTGTAATGCTGATGATGTATAGCTACCTACACTCAAAAACTAAATCTGACTCTAAATTGTCACAACTGTCTTTTTTTCCTCCAAGGAAATCTAAACAAAACTGAAGCTGTTTTTGGACGTTTACAACAAACAGATGTCTACTAAAAGTGGACAGCTGTTCACATCCCTCAGAGGAATATCTGACAGTTACTTTCTAATGTAAACCCTGGTCCTGGTTTTAGGAAGGGTCGTAGGGGGTATGAATGATCCAGGATTATTTCCATCCAGTGGATATTTATATATATGTGTTTATGTATAAAGATATATGCAGCCAATCAAAATGTGCCACCTCATTATCCCAACCTGACCACATCTGGAACCTAGACCAGTTTAATATGTAGTTATCTTTTGCACTGTGTTTTGCACACACAGTCCTAGACTCAAAAATGGCTGGTGATTGTTCTAAACATGTATAGGTTCACATTTCAATTGTCCAATCAAAACTCCATGAGCAATAACAATATTTCTTCTCATAAAAGCCATGAAAAACAAATTAGTTCTTGTGTTTTTCTTCTTTTTAACTGCTGACAATTCCATATAATGTGCAATAATCATTAACCAGATGTTGAAAAGTCAAGATCAAGTACTCCTGGGAAAAGAGACCAAAGCTCTCAGACTTGAGGCATTTCCGCACTATGTTACAGCCAAAATAACAAAATATGTCCAAATCGCCATTTTTAGACTGAGTAGGTAAAGGTTTAATGATGAACACTGTTCTGTTATAATATAGTCTTTATTACAATAGCCATTTGACAGTGAGAATTAAATTAATGTGACTGTGATAGTGAGGATTAAATTAATCTGACTGTGACAGTGAGGATTAAATCAATGTGACTGTGATAGTGAGGATTAAATGAATGTGACTGTGACAGTGGGGATTACATTAATGTGACTGACTGTGAAGATTAAATCAATTTGACTGTGACAGTGAGGATTAAATGAATGTGACTGTGACAGTGGGGATTACATTAATGTGACTGACTGTGAAGACTAAATTAATGTGACTAACAGTGGGGATTAAATTAATGTGACTGTGACAGTGAGGATTAAATCAATGTGACTCTGAGATTGAGGATGTAATTATTGTGAGGATAAAATTAATGTGAATGAAAGTGAGGATTCAAATAAAGTGATTCTGACAGTGAGGATTAAATCAATGTGACTGACAGTGAGGAATAAATTAATGTGAAAGTGACAGTGAGGATTAAATTAATGTGGCACTGACAGTGAGGATTAAACGATTGTAACTGTGACAGTGAGAATAAAATTAATGTGACTGTGAAACTGAGGATTAAAAAAATGTGACTGTGACAGTAAGAAAAAAATAAATGTGACTGATAGAGAACATTAAATTAATTTGACTCTGACAGTGAAGATTAAATTGAAGTGACGTTGACAGTGGGGAATAAACTCATGTGATTGTGACAGTGAGGATTCAATTAATGTGACTCTAACAGTAAGGATTAAATCAATGTGACTCTGACACTAAGGATTAAATCAATGTGACTCTGACAGTGAGAATTAAATTAATGTGACTGTGAAAGTGAGGATAAAATTAATGTGACTGTGACAGTGAGGATTAAATTAATGTGACTGTGACAGTGAGGATTAAAAAAATGTGACTGTGAAAGTAAGGATTAAATTAATGTGACTCTGAAAGAGAGGAATATATTAATGTGACTGTGACAGTTAGGATTAAATTAATGTCACTGTGACAGTGAGGATTAAATTAATATGACTTACTGTGAGGATTAAATCAATGTGACTGTTACAGTGAGGATTAAACCAGTTTGACTGACAATGAGAAAAAAATTAACTTGACTGACTGTAAGGATAAAATTAAGTCAAATTGACAGTGAGGGTTTAATTAATGTGACTGTGACACTAAGGATTAAATCAGTGTGACTGTGACGGTGAGGATTAAATTAATGTGACTCTGACAGTAAGGATTAAATTAATGTGACTGTGACAGTGAGGATTAATTTAATGTGACTGTGACAGTGAGAATTACATTAATGTGACTGTGACACTGAGGATTAAAATAAATGTGACTCTGACAGAGAAGATTGAATTAATATGACTCTGACAGTGAAGATTAAAGTAAAGTGACGTTGACTGTGATAGTGAGGAAAAAATCAATGTGACTGTGACAGTGAGGATTTAATTATTGTGACATTGACAGTGAAGATTAAATCAGTGAGACTCTGACAGTAAGGATTAAATTAATGTAACTGTGACAGTGAGGATTAAATCAATGTGACTCTGACAGTGAGGATCAAATTAATGTTACTGTGACAGTGATGCTTAACTTAATGTAACTGACAGTGAGAATAAAATTAATGTGAATGAAAGTGAGGATTAATCAATGTGACTTTGACAATGGGGATTAAATTTTACTGTGATTGTGACAGTGAAGATTACATTGAAGTGACATTGACAGTGGGGATTAAAATCATGTGATTGTGACATTGAGGTTTCAATTAATGTGACGCTGACAGTAAGGATGAAATCAATGTGACTCTGACAGTGAGGATTAAAATAATGTTACACTGACAGTGAGGATTAAAGTAATGTGACTGTGACAGTGAGGATGAAATTAATGTGTCTGTGACAGTGAGGATGAAATTAATGTGTCTGTGACACTGAGGATTAAATTAATGTGACTCCGACAGTGAGGATTAAACTAAAGTGACTGTGACAGTGAGAATTAAATTAATGTTACTGTGACACTAAGGATTAAATCAAAGTGACTCTGACAGTAAGGATAAAATCAATGTGACTCTGACAGTGAGGATGACATTAATGATATTGTGACAGTGACGATGAAATTAATGTTACTGTGACAGTGAGAATTAAATTAATGTGACTGTGAAACTGAGGATTAAAATAATGTGACTGAAACAGTAAGAATAAAATAAATGTGACTCTGACAGAGAAGATTGAATTAACGTGACTCTGACAGTAAGGTTTAAATCAATGTGACTCTGACAGTGAGGATTAAAATAATGTGACTGTGACAATGAGGATTAAATTAATGTGACCGTGACAGTAAGGATTAAACTAATGTGACTGTGACAGTGAGGATTAAATAAATGTGACTGTGAAAGTAAGGATTAAATTAATGTGAGTCTGACTGTGGCAGTAAGGATTAAATCAATGAGACTCTGGTAGAGAGGAATAAATTAATGGAATCAAATTAATGTGACTCACTGTGAGGATAAAATTAATGATACTGTGACAGTGAGGATTAAATCATGTGACTGTTACAGTGAGAATTAAACCAATGTGACTGACAATGAGAAAAAAGTTTAACTTGACTGACTGTAAGGATAAAATTAATGTCAAATTGACAGTGAGGATTAAATTAATGTGACTGTGACACTAAGGATTAAAAAAGTGTGAGTGTGACAGTGAGGATTAAATTAATGTGACTCTGACAGTGAGGATTAAATTAATGTGACTGTGACAGTGAGGATTAAATTAATGTGACTGTGACAGTGAGAATTAAACCAATGGGACTGTGACAGTGAGGATTCAATTAATGTGATTTTGACAGTGAAGATTGAATCAATGAGAATCTGACAGTAAGGATTAAATTAATGTAACTGTGACAGTGAGGATTAAATCAATGTGACTCTGACAGTGAGGATCAAATTAATGTTACTGTGACAGTGATGCCTAACTTAATGTGACTGACAGTGAGGATAAAATAAATGTGAATGAGAGTGAGGATTAATCAATGTGACTTTGACAATGGGGATTAAATGTTACTGTGATTGTGACAGTGAAGATTACATTAAAGTGACATTGACAGTGGGGATTAAAATCGTGTGATTGTGACAGTGAGGATTCAATTAATGTGACGCTGAGAGTAAGGATGAAATCAATGTGACTCTGACAGTGAGGATTAAAATAATGTTACACTGACAGTGAGGATTAAAGTAATGTGACTGTGACAGTGAGGATGAAATTAATGTGTCTTTGACACTGAGGATTAAATAAATGTGACTCCGACAGTGAGGATTAAACGAAAGTGACTGTGACAGTGAGAATTACATTAATGTGACTGTGACACTGAGGATTAAAATAAATGTGACTCTGACAGAGAAGATTGAATTAATATGACTCTGACAGTGAAGATTAAAGTAAAGTGACGTTGACAGTGGGGATTAATTCAATGTGACTGTGACAGTGAGGAATAAAATCAATGTGACCCTGACAGTAAGGATTGAATCAATGTGACTGTGACAGTGAGGATTAAAGGTATGTGACTGTGACAGAGAGGATAAAATTAATGTGACTGTGACAGTGAGGATTTAATTAATGTGACTCACTGTGACGATTGAATTAATTTGACTGTGAAAGTAAGGATTAAATTAATGTGAGTCTGACTGTGGCAGTAAGGATTAAACCAATGAGACTCTGGAAGAGAGGAATAAATTAATGTGACTGTGACAGTGAGGACTAAATCAATGTGACTGTGACAGTGAAGATCAAATTAATGTGACTCACTGTGAGGATAAAATTAATGTGACTGTGACAGTGAGGATTAAATCAATGTGACTGTTACAGTGAGAATTAAACCAATGTGACTGACAATGAGAAAAAAATTAACTTGACTGACTGTAAGGATAAAATTAATGTCAAATTGACAGTAAGGATAAAATTAATGTGACTGTGACACTAAGGATTAAATCAGTGTGAGTGTGACAGTGAGGATTAAATTAATGTGACTCTGACAGTGAGCATCAAATTAAAGTGACTGTGACAGTGACGCTTAACTTAATGTGACTGTGACAGTGAGGATTAAATTAATGTGAATGAAAGTGAGGATTAATCAATGTGACTTTGACAATGGGGATTAAATTAAAGTGACTGTTACAGTTAGGATTACATTAATGTGACTTTGACACTAAGGATTAAATTATTGTGACTGTGACAGTGAGGATTAGATTAATGTGACTGTGACAGTGAGGATTAAATCAATGTGAATCCGACAGTGAGGATAAAATCAATGTGACTCTTACAGTGAGGATTAACTTATTGTGACTGACAGTGAGGATTAAATCAATGTGACTGTGACAGTGAGGATTAAATTAATGTGACTCTGACAGTGAGGATTAAATTAATGTGACTATGACAGTGAGGATTTAATTAATGTGACTGTGACAGTGAGGATTAAATCAGTGTGAGTGTGACACTGAGGATTAAAATAATGTGACTGTGACAGTGAGGATTAAATTAATGTGACTCTGACAGTGAGGAATAAATTAATGTGACTCTGACAGTGAGGATGTAATTAATGTGACTGTGACAGTGAGGACTAAATTAACCTGACGCACTGTGACGATTACTTCAATGTGACTCTGACAGTGAGGAATGAAATCAATGTGACCTTGACAGTGAGGATTAAATCAATGTGACTGTGACAGAAAGAATTAAAGTAATGTGACTGTGACAATGAGGATTAAATTAATGTGACTCACTGTGACAATTAATTCAATGTGACTGTGACGGTGAGGAATGAAATCAATGTGACCTTGACAGTGAGGATCAAATCATTGTGACTGTGACAGTGGGGATTAAATCAATGTGACTGTGACAGTGAGGATGTAATCAATGTCACTGTGACAGTGAGGATTCAAGCAATGTGAGGCTGACAGTGAGGATTAAATCAATGTGACAGTGAGGATTAAATCAATGTAATGTGACTGTGACAGTGAGGATTAAATTAATGTGACTCACTGTGACGATTAATTCAATGTGACTCTGACAGCGAGGAATGAAATCAATGTGACCTTGACAGTGAGGATTAAATCATTGTGACTGTGACAGTGAGGATTAAATCAATGTGACTGTGACAGTGAGGATTAAATTGATATCACTGTGACAGTGAGGATTAAATTAATGTGACTGTGACAGTGAAGATTAAATTAATGTGACTCACTGTGAGGATAAAATTAATGTGACTGTGACAGTGAGGATTAAATCAATGTGACTGTTACAGTGAGGATTAAACCAATGTGACTCTGACAGTGAGGATCAAATTAATGTAACCCTCACAAAATAATGTTACACTGACAGTGAGGATTAAATTATTGTGACTCTGACAGTGAGGATTTAATTAATGTGACTGTGACAGTGAGGATTAAATCAATGTGACTGTTACAGTGAGGATTAAACCAATGTGACCTTGACAGTGAGGATTAAATCAATGTGACTCTCACAGTGAGGATTAAATTATTGTGACTTACAGTGAGGATTAAATCAATGTGACTCTGATAGAGAAGATTAGATTAATGTGACTCTGACAGGTAGGATTAAATTAAAGTGACTGTGAAAGTGGGGATTAAAATTATGTGACTGTGACAGTGAGGATTGAATAAATGTGACTCTGACAGTAAGGATTAAATAAATGTTACTCTGACAGTGATGATTAAAATAATGTTTCACTGACAGTGAGGATTAAATTAATGTGTTGGTGACAGGGAGGATGAAATTAATGTGTCTGTGATACTGAGGATTAAATAAATGTGACTCTTACAGTGAGGATTAAACTAAAGTGACTGTGACAGTGAGAATTAAATTAATGTGACTGTGACACATTGTGACTAAAATGATTTCTGTAATCGCGGTATGTAATTTGCAGTGTGTTTGTCGTGATTTTTTTAGTTACTGTAACCTCCTGTGTAGTTAAATGTAGTCAAATAAATGGATTTACACATCTATCTACATCAAATTGATCGATAATTGGTCCATCCATTCCTGTAACAGCTACAACAGATCTTTGAGCGTGAGACAGTTTTCCAACGCGCCATTGGATGAGAAGCCCAATTACGTCATGCATATCGGACCCCAAACGTAGCTGTCTGCGCTATTTGCCAGTTAAAATAACTTTTAAAACTGATTGATTACAAAAATATGTGCAAGAAGTATTAATGTGACTGTGACAGTGAGGAAAACATTCATGTGACTCTGACAGTGAGGATTAAATCAATGTGATTTTGACAATGGGGCTGAAACTACAGTGAATGTGATGGTGAGGATTAAATTAATGTGACTATGACAGTAAGATTTAAATAAATGTGAGTCTGACAGTGAGGATTAAATTAATGTGACTGTGACAGTGAGGATTAAATTAACGATTGACGATTGAATTAATGTGACTCTGACAGTTAGGATTAAAATAATGTCACTATGACAGTAAGGATTTAATTAATGTGACTATGACAAAAAGGATTAAATCAATGTGACTGTGACAGTGAAGATGTAATTAATGTGAGTCTGACAGTGAGGATTAAATTAATGTGACTGTGACAGTGAGGATTAAATTAACGATTGACGATTGAATTAATGTGACTCTGACAGTTAGGATTAAAATAATGTCACTATGACAGTAAGGATTTAATTAATGTGACTATGACAAAAAGGATTAAATCAATGTGACTGTGACAGTGAAGATGTAATTAATGTGACTGTGACAGTGAGGATCGAATTAATTTTACTCACTGTGACGATTAATTCAATGTGACTGTGACAGTGAGGAATAAAATCAATGTGACCCTGACAGTAAGGATTGAATCAATGTGACTGTGACAGTGAGGATTAAATGAATGTGACTGTGACAGTGAGGATTAAATTAATGTGACTGTGACAGTGAGGATTTAATTAATGTGACTCACTGTGACGATTGAATTAATTTGACTGTGACAGTGAGGATTATATAAATGTGTCTGTGACAGTGAGGATTAAATTATAGTGACTGTGACAGTGAGGAATATATTAATGTGACTGTGACAGTGAGGATTAAATTAATGTGACTCTGACAGTGAGGGTTAAATCAATGTGACCTTGACAGTGAGGATTACAATAATGTGACTGTGACAGTGAGGATTAAATTAATGTGACTCTGACATTTGGGATGTAATTAATGTGACTGTGATGGTGAGGATTAAATTAAAGTGAATGTGACAGTGAGGATGTAATTAATGTGACCGTGACAGTGAGAATGAAATTAATGTGACTGTGACAGTGAGGATGTAATTAATGTGACTGTGACAGTGACGATTCAAGCAATGTGAGGCTGACAGTGAGGATTCAATTAATGTGACTGTGACAGTGAGGATTAAATTAACCTGACGCACTGTGACGATTAATTCAATGTGACTCTGACAGTGAGGAATGAAATCAATGTGACCTTGACAGTGAGGATTAAATCATTGTGACTGTGACAGTAAGGATTACAATAATGTGACTGTGACAGTGAGGATTAAATTAATGTGACTCTGACAGTTGGGATGTAATTAATGTGACTGTGACAGTGAGGATTAAATTAAAGTGAATGTGACAGTGAGGATGTAATAATGTGACTGTGACAGTGAGAATGAAATTAATGTGACTCTGACAGTGAGGATGTAATTAATGTGACTGTGACAGTGAGGATTCAAGCAATGTGAGGCTGACAGTGAGGATTCAATTAATGTGACTGTGACAGTGAGGATTAAATTACCTGACGCACTGTGACGATTAATTCAATGTGACTCTGACAGTGAGGAATGAAATCAATGTGACCTTGACAGTGAGGATTAAATCATTGTGACTGTGACAGTGAGGATTAAATTTAATTGACTGTGACAGTGAGGATTACATTTATGTGACTGTGACAGTGAGGAATAAATCAATATGACTGTGACAGTGAGGATAAAATCAATGTGACTGTGACAGTAAGGATGAAAGTAACATGACGCACTGTGATGATTAAAATAATGTGACTGTGGCAGTGAGGATGAAAGTAACATGACACACTGTGATGATTAAAATAATGTGAATCTGACAGTGAGGTTGTAATCAATGTGAATGTGAAAGTGAGGATTAAAATAAAGTGAATGTGACAGTTAGGATTATATTAATGTGACTGTGACAGTGAGGATTAAATTAATGTGACTCTGACAGTGAGGATAATTTAAATGTGACTGTGACAGTGAGGATAAAATTAATGTGACTGTGACAGTTAGGACTAAACTAACATGATGCACTGTGAAGATTAAATCAATGTGACTGTGACAGTGAGGACGAAATCAATGTGACCTTGACAGTTAGGATTAAATCATTGTGACTGTGACAGTGAGGATTAAATCAATGTGACTGTGACAGTGAGGATTAAATCAATGTGACTGTGACAGTGAGGATTAAATTAATGTGACTCACTGTGACGATTAAATTAAAGTGAATGTGACAATGAGGATGAAATTAATGTGACTGTGACAGTGAGGATTAAATTAATGTGACTGTGAAAGTGAGGATTTTATAAATGTTACTGTGACAGTAAGGATAAAATTAATGTGACTGTGACAGTGAGGATAAAATTAATGTGACTGTGACAGTGAGGATTAAATCAATTTGACGTAGACAGTGATGATTAAAATAATGTGACTGTGACAGTGAGGATTAAAGTAACATGACACACTGTGACGATTAAATTAATGTGACTCTGACAGTGAGGATGTAAGTAATGTGAATGTGACAGTGAGGATTAAATTATAGTGAATGTGACAGTTAGGATTATATTAATGTGACTGTGACAGTGAGGATTAAATTAATGTGACTCTGACAGTGAGGATTATATAAATGTGACTGTGACAGTGAGGATAAAATTAGTGTGACTGTGACAGTGAGGACGCAATCAATGTGAGTCTGACAGGGAGGATTAAATTGACATGACACACTGTGACAATGAGGATTAAATTGACATGACACACTGTGACGATTAATCCAATGTGACTGTGACAGTGAGGATTAAATCAATGTCACTATGACAGTGAGGATTAAAGTAATGTGACACTGACAGTGAGGATTAAATCACTGATACTGTGACACTGAGGATTAAATTGATGTGGCTGTGACAGTGGGTTTTAAATTAATGTCACTGTGACAGTGAGAATGTAATCAATGTGACTGTGACAGTGAGGATTAAATGAATGTGACTGTGACAGTGAGGATTTAGTTAATGTGACATTGACAGTGAGGATTAAATCAATGTGACTCTGACATTGAGGATTAAATTAATGTGAATGTGACAGTGAGGATAAATTTAATTTGACTGTTACAATGAGGATGAAATCCATGTGACTGTGACCATGAGAATTAAATTGAATTGATTCTGAAAGTGGGGATTAAATCTATGTGACTGTGACAGTGAGGATTACAATAATGTGACTCTGACAGTGAGGATTAAATTAAAATGATTCTGACAGTGAGGATTAAATTAATGTAACTGTGACAGTGAGGAATAAATCAATGTGACTTTGACAGTGAGGATTAAATCAATGTGACTGTGACAGTGAGGATTAAATTCATGTGACTCTGACAGTGAGGATAAAATTTATGTGACTCACTGTGACGATTAATTTCATGTGACTGTGACTGTGAGGAATTAAATTAATGTGACTGTGACAGTGAGGATTAAATCAATGTGACTCTGACAGTGAGGATAAAATTAAGGTGACTGTGACAGTGAGGATTAAATTAATGTGACTGTGGCAGTATGGATTAAATCAATGTTAGTCTGACAGTGAGGATTAAATTAATGTGACTGTGACAGTGAGGATTAAATTAACATGATGCATTGTGACGATTATATTAATGTGACTGTGACAGTGAGGATTAAATCAATGTGACTCTGACAAGTAGGATTAAATTAATGTTAGCCTGACAGTGAGGATTAAATTAATGTGACTGTGATAGTGAGGATTAAATCAATGTTTCTCTGATTTTGAGGATTAAATAAATGTGACTGACAGGTAGAATTAAATCAATATGACTCTGGCAGTGAATGCTCTTTTTAGTAGAGTCCGTTGGTTTTAAAGAATGCAGTGTTACAGATGGCCATGGTGATGAATATCCTTGATATCAAGGATCTTACCTTGATATCAAGAATCTTACCTGAAAGTGCTCTCTCTCCTCTCAGTAATGCTTTCAGATTTTCAGACAAACAACCAGAGCCTGTTGATGCCAAAATGAAGAATGTGTTGATGTTGCAGGCTGAGTTAGTCTACGTGTTAAGATCATCATAAAATCATCTTGAGTACTCCAAACACATTTGGTCTTTCCTTTCACCACACTGAACAGAGACAAATGGAATCAGTGCAGAAGCTCTAAAATGCAGATCAACAGGAAGTCAAACTTACATGAGCAGGTTATCTGCAGGTTTCCAGAATATGATGGTGGTTCAGTCCTTGAGGATTTCTCTGGTCGTCCCAGTGAAAGTGCAGGACCACAGCCCAGCTGTCTGCACAGCATCTCTGCAGATGTCAGGTTCCACTCAGACAGAGAGATGTTAACTACTTTCCAGTCGCCTCCATCTCTCCTCTCCAGGATCCCAGCACAGCGGCTGGCTCCGCCCACCAACCTGACATCATCAGGAGCCGCTAAACAGAGACAAACAGGTAATCAGTGCACAGAGTTAGACACAAAGGAAGACAGGAAACCCTCTCACTTCTGTGTCTTCAGTCCAGAGATCTGAAGAGAGCAGAAATACAACTGCACACATGGAAAAACTGACCACAAGGTTACTGAGAAGAAACGGCAGTCCACTCTGAGACACTCTGATGTGATCCAAATCCTTTATTAAACAGAGATGAAGGCATTTCAACTGCAGCAAGTCTTCAACAGGACAGCTGCTGTTTCTACCACGGCCTCTATCTGAAATCAATCTGCTCCTTCATTCTTTCATTGTCTGTTCTTTTATGCTCGTCCTCTCATCCAGAGAGAACCTGATCCTGGTTCTAATGTCCTAGACCGTTCTGATCCATGTAGCTCTCACCCATCTCTCCCTATATGAAGAAAGTAAACTTGTTGTCAGTTCATAGTCACATTTATGAGCTTCATGATAGAAACTAAAGGAGCCAGAGCACACAGCAGAGACATGCATCCATCACATCCACACAACATTTTAACATATAAAAAACATGTATTTTTACACTAGTTAATAGAGCTATTTCTGTATTTTAATTCATAAAGGCATGTCTGTTTTGTTCGGTTCAATCAAAGAAGTCAGCGTGTTACAATTGCCCCTGTAATGGGGGAAATTGTAACATTGACCAGAAATGTCATATTTCGCCTCTTTATTTCAGATTAGGGTTACCTCTTAAGTATTCCCTTAAGTCGGCTGTAATATGAATTCAAAGCAAAATATTTATCTAATTATTTATGGACACAACACAGCTCATTACACTATTAAGTTACAGTAAGAATTATTTTCTACTCATTACATTTTTATTATTTGGATCTAGTCAGATCATTTCAGATTCATCAGTCAAGAACTCTCTGTAGCCAAACTTTAATAAAACTGTGCAAAATACCTTAACATTACTACATAACCAAGATTGATTATAATGCATTTATTTTTTATTTTTTGGAAATATATATATTCTTAAAATGATTACAAGACTGTCAAAGAGCAGAACTGAAGCCCGTTCTCTTGGCATCAAAATACTGAGCTAACGATCCTTTGGTGCAAATGTTGGAGATCCTTTAGGAAGAAAAGAGCACCTAAAGATGAGACTTTATGCCCATTCATCAGGTTTATGTAAAACCTCTGATCATTTTCTCTGATCTTTAATGTTTAAACTGTTTTATTTTGTGTAACATGCATTGATGATGAATAATATATAATCTGGACACAGTCCCCATCCAAAGCCACATTTAATACCTTAGGCCTGTTAAACAGACTTTAGGTTAAAAAGCATGTTTTTAGTTTTCTGACTCCTTAAAGATGTTTCACACCACAGGTGGCACTTCTTCATTCACACCCTTCGCTCCACATTCACACACCACAGACGAAGACTGATATGTAGGGACATCAGTATTAGCTTATCCCATTCCCACACCAACAAAGCAGTGGCAGCAATTTAGGGTCTAATGTCTGGACACATCGACAAATGACTAGAGATCGAACCAACAACTGACTCTGCCCACTGAACCACAGACATGCTGAACCACAGGTGTGAGGGTCCTACCTGAGCTCCAGAGCCACAGAAACACTATCAGCACTCTGTGATCCATCACCGTGTCATCTCTAGCAGCCAGTCTCTCTCTGTCCCCCTCCTCGGCTGTTCGTCTTCTTTATCAGATGTCCAGTCACATCCTGCCCCCCGACCTCAACTGCTGTTTTATCTATTTCCTGATTGCTTCATACTTGTTATTCAAAATGCAGGAAATAAACTCTACTCTGTTATGAAAACTAGTCTATGAGGATTTAGTGGTGTTGTTCATCAGTTAGGGTCCAAATTAGGGCTTAAACATGATTGAGTCCCTGGATTACAAAAATCTCTTGAGGCTTCATTTAAATCAGTCTTATATCTAAATTTCATGAGATATCTGAGAAGTAGACAGAAACTTCCCAATGTGCTTGTTAAAGCTACTGTACATTCACATTCACTGATGGAGTGGTGTGATCAGAGTTTAGGTTAGCTGATGTAAATATGGTAAATATGGCTGGTTTAGGAAGTATGACTATGAAATAATGAGACTGAGCTCATGAGGAGGAAACCCCGTGGTTTACAGTCACACCCAGTGTTCTATGTTAATGGTATTCACACACAACTGCTGCAGAGGTGGGTAGTAATGTGTTACATTTACTCCGTTACATGTACTTGAGTAGTTTGTTTGAAATATCCTACTTCTAAGAGTAGTTTTTGAGCATAGTAGGGGAGAGTGGGGTAAGTTGTGCCAGTTTTTACTCAAAGTGATTTTAAAGTGAGGCCATAACAGTAATGCCTCCAACTTAAGTCTGTACATATATTTCAGGATGTGGTGCATCCCTGGGAACAATAACTTTGGATCTGAAATAAACTGTTTAAGAAATATAGCTTTCAGAAAAAGTGGTCTCGTGGCACAACTTGCCCCTGGTGCGGGGTGAGTTGTGCCTTTGGAGAAAATACGCTGGGGTAAATTGTGGCAGTCATTATTAAAGTGAAACAGAACATTTTAATCTCATAAAGTGTAATGCTATATAAAAGCAAGACAAATTCAATACAAAATTATTCATTTGGGGTTTATTTAGATATCATCACTCTATTAAACTGTTAGCATAAGACATATTTTCTAGTTTTTTGGAAAACACAAAAAAACTTAAAACATAATACTGATATTTGTGAATCATTTCAGGCAAAAAGGCTTTGGTATTAGATGTCTGTTGACATACATAGAATGCTATCTGTCAATTATGCCACATACGAATAAGGTGATTTAGGCCAGTTTCTGAACATCCCATTGTGGCTTAGGCCACTTAAAAACTGAATAACACTGCTCTTTACTAACATGCAAACTCAAAACTGAAATCAGTGTTAGCTAAATTAAACAGATGAGAGGTAAATCAAACATTGATGAGGCATGTCCATCTCCTCACTTCTCCAGCTATTCTTGGCCCTTCTTTGTTGGGTTCTATGTGTGTAGGTCTAGGTGTGTAGGTTTCGGTGTGTGGATGTGTTGATTTGTTAGGGTGGGTGGGTCGGTGTGTGTCTGGGTGTGTGGGCAGTACTCGAGTTGAGGGGGGATGAGGGAGGATGGCATCCCCCCTGAAATAAAAATGGTAAAAATCATCCCCCTTCTAAAATGGTCATCCCCCCTTTCCATCCCTTGAGCCATTTTTATCACTGAATGTGGAAATATTACTACTGTTTTAACACTGGAAATATTACCACCATTTCAACATTTACTAGCCAAATGCTGGTGGATTTTGGCCATGGTGGGTAGCAGCTGTATGTATGTATGTATAATCGAGGTAATGTATATCCAATGTTGACCAAACAAAAACTTTACCTGGCAGTTATGTTAATAAATCAACCCTCACGATATCTATTTTGGAAATCAGCGCCATCCATGATCAATGAGGTGCGTGCTGAGTGTGCTCACTCTCCCATTCTCTCTCTCTCTCTCTCTCTGTCTCTACTGAGCAGCACAGAAACTCTAATCACGTGTGGCCTGTATATCCACCTGTTATTCTACAACCTCTCTTGTCAAAAGTCAGCTCATACTATCCTTTAGTTTGTATATTTATGGTAAATCTCCGTAAAGCTCCCGCGCTTTTTCTGATTGACATTGTAGAACTTCCTCGCGCTGATCAGCTGTTTTAAAATCAGATCGCGGGTGAAAACAAATAAAGAAAACGTAGGAATATTTTAAGGTGATATAATAAAATAAAGCCTACTGATAATGACACAGAAACATAGTGAGAAAGATACAGAAGCAAAACGGATGACCTGCTGTGTGAGGGAAGGGGAGGGGACAGGGATGTATTTGAGGGGGATGAGGGGGGCAAGATCACTGGTTTATGCTAGTTTAATTCTGAGGGAAAACCCCAAATAAAACAGAGCTAAAAAAAGATGAGATTAATGTTATGATGAAAATAACTCTTAAAAAAGTCAGATAGACATTATAAATATTATCTTTATTATTGCAACAAGGAATATGATCATTGAAAGCTCAAAAATGTGAGAAAAATGGTCAAAAGCAGGAAAAACATGGCAAAAATAAGTGTAAAGGTAACTTAAAAGGGCAAAAATGAGAGAAAAAGGTCTAAAAGCAGGAAAAACAGCAAAAAAGGAGTATAAAACTAACTAAAATGAGCAAAATGGGAGAAAAAAGGTTTAAAAAAGGCAGCAGAAAATGGCAAAAAAAAAATCAGTGTGAAAATGACTTAAATCAGCAAAAATGGGAGAAAAAAGGTCAAAAAGCAGCTAAACATGGCAAAAAAAAAAAATCAGTATAAAAGTGACTAAAATGGGCAAAACTGTGAGAAAATGGTCAAAAAGCAGCAACAACAGCAAACAATAAGTGTAAAAGTGACTAAAATGGGCAAACGTGAGAAAAAAGGATCAAAAAGCAGCAAAAATATGGCTAGCTATATATATATATATGGGGAGGGGGGGATTCTGAACCTCACTAATTTTGAAACCCTGGCTACAACCCTGACCATCCCCCCTGAGTTTTTTTTACAACTCGACTACCATGTGTGGGTCTGGATGAGAGGGTGTGTGGGTTATGGTCTAGGTCTGTTGGTCTGGGATTTGTGTCTCTGGGTGTGTGGGTCTGCATGTGTGGGTCTAGATCTGTGGGTATTTGGGTCTGGTTGTGTGGGTGTCAGGGTTTGGGTGTGTCTGTGGGTCTGGGTTTGTGGGTGTGCCACTGGCACAACTTAACCCAGGCCCTTTGGCACAAATCACCCCAGCCCCACCATTTTGAAAAACTAGCATGATCCAGCAGTTTAGAGCTAACATCATGCTAACTATATAGACTCATTGTGTAGTCTAATAAAGCACTAAAACATGTGTGAAATGTTTTCAAACTTGTCTATGATTGTTTAGACACAAGAATCAAAAAACCTTGATCACAGAAATTTTACTTTGAAAGGCAAAAAACAGTTTTTTGAGCTAAAATGTGCTTACCTCTCATGCCATTTGTCTGTCTTTTATGCAGGATGAGTAAAATGTATGGCTCTTCAAAACTATGTGGTCACATGATCAATTTCTTCTATGGTTTTCTAGAAACAAGGGGTGGCACTACTTCCCCATTGGCACAAATCCCCCCACTCTCCCCTACTTTTGACTCCTACTCCGTTACATTGGGCATGCACTAATCACTATTTTTACTTGTCTATAATTTATTTTCATTAAGAATTTTTTTTACACTCAGCTGAGCTCTCACTATCAACAGTTGGAGATAAAGGCATAGACTGTAGAAAGAATTAGACAAACCCCGACGTCAGTCGTCTGCTTACAATAGGCGGAGTAAAATCTGTGGATGCTTCCATATTGAAATCGCGGTCTCGACTGAACTTTGGATCAACCTAACGGCCCGCCCACTAAGCGCGACTTCCTGTCAGCCTGCTAGCTAGCATTTTGGTAGACAGGAACAGAGCGTCTGCCTGCCAAGCTATCTGTCAATCAAATGAAACACACCTTTCAGCGTGAAGTGAGGTTAATCCTGAATATAATCCAAACAATCGTGGTACAAACAAATTCACCCCCCGTACAGTGGGAGCACAATAAGACACTAGCTAATGAAATACGTTTGGTGTTTTGAACCAGACTGTAAACCAGTTTATTTTGTGTGTCAAAACTGGCTGTTTAACATGTGTGCAGACGGAACTTCCGGTTTTCCTGCAGCCAGCCTCTAGTGGACAGTCGCGGTATAGCAATTTTTTGCACTTCCGCATTGGCTTCATTTTTTAGGACCGAAGGTTGCCGCTTGGATAATGGCTGAAGATGTAATACCTGCATCTCCTTCAGAGGAGCGTGTTCATCCCTGGTCCAACATCAAGACTCTTTGCCTTTCAAACAACGAGGAACAACAGCCACATAATGCACTGTTTACTGTGTCTTCCTAAAATGGTAGAAATCTCAAGCTTCAACTAGAAAAGCACTCAGAGAGCGCAGACCTCCGCCATTAGCCCTATTTCCCAATAGTAAAGAATCCTTTAAAACATTCCTGGATCCAGACGATGATCTGGATAACTCCCAAAATATAATCAGTTCTTCCTTATGCCATCAAAATCCATCCTTAACTTTTTGAGTTATGTTGCTAACAAACTAACTAACCTTGCCGATCACATAACCTCCTTGGCGGACGTATAAATAGCACGTCAAATCTAAGAAAGCATGTTATGGTAAGTAAGCTAAACAAGCTAACAACTGCACTGCTAGCTAGCTAAAGGTATAAGTTCAAATCTCTGTTTTATCTTGCAGACTGCAAAGACACAGTTGTGTCAGTGATAAATTTACATCACGTGTCCAACCACCTCTGCAAATTTTGCCACAAATGTGATTTTACACTAACCTTGCAAAGCAGATGGATACGCCCGTTTCATTGTTTTTCACTAGTGAATCCATCTTGCAAAGCTCCCTTCTGAACCGTTTGGGCCTGGTTAGAAAGTGACAGGACCAATCAGAGACAAGGGGCCATGGACGAAATTTTGATTTCAGAGGTGGGGGGGACACAACTGGTTTGAGTATGGGGGGTATGGTCAATAGACCTCATTTACATAAAATTATACCTAATTTTTGAGTAAAAATAAGCTATAATAAGCTTCAATAAGATATAAAAATAAGATTATCATCACCCTAACATTTGTCACAATGCTCAGTCTCATGACTGACATATCTTCATTCTTTCAACCTCACCTGTGAGCCTCCAGCCTCTCCTCCTCCATCTCCTCCAGTCTCTCCTCCTCTACCTCCTCCTGTGCCTCCTCCTCCATCTCCTCCTCTACCTCCTCCATCTCCTCCTCTACCTCCTCCATCTCCTCCAGCCACTCTTGCTCTACCTCCTCCTGTATCTTCTTCTGGATTTCTATTATCTGTCACCTGACAAAAATATGTTGATGGATGACATATGAACAGTGGGACAATTTGGGATACAACAACCATTGATTTTGATGGTATAGTCTGAAGAAAAAACTCAGTTTCTCAATTATCATGTCTAATTTATTCACAAACAATATGGATGTATAAAATCACATTTATAATCCAAGGTTTTATTTTATTTTTCCCACAAACTTTCATTGTTTCATTGTTGTTAGTGTCAAACAGTGGCTGCCTTTCAAAACACAAATAATACATGAAAAAAAAATCAAAAGTGTATCTCTTTGGCTTTAAATATACACTTGTTAAAAATCTCTGTGTTGTTGAGGCTCTACAGTAATAATAATAATAATAATAATAATAATAATAATAATATTTTATTTGTCAGCTCTTTCAATAAAACTCAAAGACACTTTACAAGAATAAAACAATTACATAATATGAACATATAAATTGCAATACATAAGTTTATCATAAAGTTAAATAATAGAATATTAAAAAATACAAGTAATACTATTACTACTACTACTACTAATAATAATAATAATAATAATAATAATAATAGGAGGGGAGAGAGTCTGAGTTTCTGATGGATGAGGGGAAGGAGTTTGTGGTGTAATGTGTTCCTCTGAGTAACTTACACTTTGACTAAAGAAGTCTCTTATATCCAGTTTTCTTTTTTTAGTCATCTTGCCACCTGGCTACGCCTAATTACCAAACACACACGCACACACACACACACATATTCAGTGTTAATGTAAATGAAACCTCTGATATTAAAACCCGTGTAGCTGACGTGACCCAGGCAGAACAAATGCCCAACATGTTAACAACTTACAGCAGCAGATGAACGTGGACTCATGGCCAACTAGCTAAACACCGGTGTGCTCATGTGCTGTAGTCCAGGCGCTGTTTACAACCAGATGGAGTGACAGCGGGGACGGCCAATCACACGTTAGCAAGAAACGGCAGAGCCAATCGATGAGCTTGTGGGCCAGTGGGCGGTCTAAAGGGAAACAGGCTTCAGCTTGAGCAGCCGTTTTCCGCTTGGTCCTAGTGCTCAACCTGTCTCCATTTAATATGGTGTAACATTGTTTTTGGATGGTAAAAACTGCAGGGGACCAAAACTGCCTTTTTAAAAAGTGCAGGGGACATGTCCCCCCCTCCCCTACCCCCCTACCCCCCATTACATCATAGTGAGGGGCAGTATTTTAAGGCACAGCAGAGTCGTGGGGTAAACAAGCTGCAACAAGAGCTGGTGCAGTTATGGTGGAAGAGCTTAGCGTGGATGCTGCTAAAGCGCCAGTTTTATCAGAACTTGACAACATTTCTTCGTTAAAAGAAGAACAAAGAACAGCAGTGAGTTGTTTTCTTTTCAAAGACGACAAAAGTCGAGTACTTACACGTCTACAGTCGCCATGTTTCATGTTATTCCTCAGTAGCTGTGCACGTGAAGCTGAATAGTGGCTACATCACCTGTTTTGTTGCTCTGATTGGTCCGTAGAGATGTGACAGACAGAACGTTCATCCTATCACACTCCAAGTTTTTTTCAAATCCTCTGCCTTTTCTCAAATGTTTCCTATTGAAGCTTTCCTAGATGGATGTGTGAAACACATCCATCTGACATGTCAGGTTAAGATTAACCATAAAGATGTCTCTTTTTGAAAATCGGTGCAATCCTTGATCGATTAAGTATGCACAGTGTCTGATCGCTCTCCCTCTCTCGCCCTCCCTCTCTCTCTCCTATTTGCAGCACAGAAATTCTCATCACGTCTGTCACCCATTACTCTGCAACCTCTCTGGTCAAACATTAACTTCTACCATCGTTTAGTTTGTGAATTTATGATTTAACCTCATAAAGTTCCTGTGCTGGTTCTGATCAGGGATTTTTTGATATGTTTATTGACTGTGAGGGAAAGGGAGGGGTAGTTTAATTTACAGGACAAGACCTGAATAAAACAGATGGCTAATAAAATGGGAATAATGTTATGATGAACATAATTACAACAAGGAATGTGATCATTAGAAGCATGATAGTTTTTGTGACTTTTCTCAGATAAAAATTAGTTTTGCTGAAAGACACAGGTCTGTGGAAGTTTTTGGTTTGTTGTCCTTGATGGTGACTCAGTTACAACTAAGAACGATCTCTCTTAGACTCATCTAACGCAGGCTAACCTGCAAACACTTTGTATTTACTATTAATGTAATAATATTTCATAAAGTAATATTGAGACAATTTTGCATAAATATTGTTATATAAGTATGTCGGTGTGATGGTGGTGGTTGGGGGGGGCAGTGTGGGGGCCTCATATCAGAGTCTGCTTAGGACCTCATTTTGGCCCAGGGCGGCCCTGACAATAATCCATACTTATTAAAAAGAGAGATTTTCCTACATAGAAGTTAAAGATCAGTGTTCTGATGTTTTATTATGGATCTTTAGGAAAGCAGAAAATGAACACAATCATATTTTTGTATTTGGCAAGAAGAACTGAATGCTTCCCTAGCATCAGTTAATAATTAACACTCTTTTGTTTGCAGGAAAGACTGTCTCTATCATGGGCTAAATGTTCCAAACATCTCCAGCATTCTAATTTTAAACAGTCTTATGGGACTCCTGTAAGAACTGTGTGTCTATAAGAAGGGAAAGGGTTCAACTTTGAGATTAGTAGGTCCTGATTTCACTGGTCAGTGTGAGAACTCAGGCCGTGTGTGACTATGGGACCGTAGTATGAGCACATGAATCTGGAGTTTTGGTCGTGTGTCATAAAGGTTTCATGTTGCAGTCACACAGTGACTGCTGAGATTCAGTCAGCCAGTCTGAGCAGAGGCAGGGATTAAACCATTACATTGGGAAAAATCGCACCTTGTAAATCGATTTGACATTTCTGTGGCGAGGCGGGTCAGTTTGGGTCCAGCTTGCTGTTGCCCGGTGCGACAGAATAATTGCTGATAGGAAAGTAGATCAGCATGGCTTGGTTTGGATTGGCGTGGCCAAAAGTCATAGTGGAAAAGCCCCATTAGCTGCTAATGCTAATATTAGAGCGTTCAGTGTCCTATCAAACATGGCTGTTGCTGCTTATTTCTCTCATACTGTTACCATCATTACTGACTTCATAGCCATATCCTAGAAAACAAGTTTAAGACAGACGAGTGGCCAGGATAGTCAGAAATGTGTCGTATTCAGTGTTGTCTTGTTCTGTCTCTCCCTCAGCTTCAGCAGATTACTGTTCATCAGGAGTCTGCTTCTGCTGGAGCTTTCCTCCTCTTAAAGGAACTTTCCACTCTAACTTTGCCATGGGGCCATGTGGTCTGCTGGTGTTGCTCAACTGTGTTTCATCAAGTCAATGAACAGATAAATAAGTGTGGTCAAAACATTGAGTGGCAAATGATGATAAAGAGCAGAGCTGTTGAGTTTCACAACAGTCATCAGGATGTGGTTAATTTCTCTCAGAGAGACTTAACTGGAGTAAAACTCTAACACCACCACAGATTAAGGTGAACTAGTGCAAAAAAGTGAGAAAAATACTAACAACTGTATTAATGGTTGGGTGATATGTGCCCTCATAAGTGCAATCATGTAAAGCCCTATCCACACATGCAGGAATGGGCAAACATTTGCAAAAGTGGCAAAAACATTACAAGAATTGTAATTGAAAAGTGAAAAAAAAAAAGTTGAATTGAAGTGAAAAGTGGCAAAATATGGCAAAATAGGGCAAAACAGAGCAAAAGGGGGGCCAGAATGCACAAAATGGGGCAAAAATGAGCAAAATAGAGCAAAACTGGGCATAGAGTGGCAAAAACATTATGTCATAAGTAATATAATGGTGTTGATATGTGTTCATTTAGTGCTGAACAGTATACTGGAAATACTGTACACCTATTTTTTGGAAATGCTCCATTAATTGAACTCTCTGCCGTTCGGTTCCTCTTCTGCAGGTCATATGTGGTTCTGATGGACTGATAAAGACTGAAATGATTGGGTTAATGGGATGGAGTTAGAGAGAAAATCTCATGTTGATAAGATTATGGTCAGTTGTAGGACATTTTCATAATTTATAATACATTCATATGTCAGCCAAAAACTATAATTAGGAAGCCAAATTTGGCTTGGTATTTATAAAATCTTAATAAAAAAAAGTCAAAATCATTGTAATTGATATGAAAAGGTTTTAAAATCATTAGAAGGTTTTAATAAACTGTAGGTGCAGTGATTTTACAGCTTACTATGTGTCAGTGGTGGGAAACTGGCACTAGAGGATGACATTTGGTCTTCTGCTCTATCAGTAAAGACAAAAACTTAATTTACAGCGTCATCAAAGGGTGAACATGAAAAAACGTTTAAATCTGTGATCAAGCCTTTAAACCTGAGTTACCACTTCAACTCAAAACACAAAGATCAATTATGTTTGGACATAAAAATAGAATGTATAATAAAAATTGTTAACTAATATCATGTGTTTTGATGAGTTTTATGTTACTTCTGATCCACTAGGTATGGAGTATTGAACTAGTATCATTTCAGTTTCAAGAACCATTTTAGTATCAAGTATCGTGATACTGAACCTGGTATCAGTATCTAATAGGGGTGGGAATCACAGGGTACCTCACAATACAATACGATACAGATACGTGGTCCACTATACCGATATGATCAAAATACAGCTATACTTCAATAATTGATATACTGCAAGAAAACTGTAAAACGATACATCACAAAATATGTCTGACTAGAGAATAAAAACAGTCCTAAAAAGGTCAAGTGCAGGATTTATCAATTTATTCACTGCAATTTAGTGTCAATCACACAGAATTTGACTGAGCTGAAGATTGATCATAAAGAGCATAAAGTCTTAGCACATACAGTACATACATGTGAATATATATATATATATATATGTATATATATATATCGAGTATATATGCATTTTAACTACCATTGTGCAATCTGAAGATGAGGATTGGCCCTTATTTGCTGCACTGAATTAAAATGTTACCAGGTTTTGTTTTTTAAAGAAAAGGGGAAAAATAAATCAATATAGAGTAAATGGAAAGGGAAAGGAAAGGATCATCGTCAATGCTGTTCGTTTGTGCTCCAACTGTGTGTGTCTGTTTCACTGCAATAGCCAGGAGTGTGTGCTGTGCTAAAAGGATATTTGGTAAATTTTCCCTTAATGGGAATGTTGTGAATCTTAAGTTTATAGGGAAGAAAAAAATGTTAAAATCTGAAACGTTTGTCTTGTCTTTATTTGCAGGGAATATAATAAATGTGATGCTTATTGATCGTAAACAGATATAAAAGATGATAGGAACACTGAAATTTTAAATAATCTTTATTGAGGCAGTGAGAACCAAAGACAGATAGATCAGAATCTTTAATAGAGACATTAAACTAAAAAACTCTACAAAACTCTAAATTTGCTGGGATA